>NC_085966.1:18354242-18531742 GCF_910591565.1 Cydia splendana | reverse complement strand
CTTTTTAAACAAAAAAAAAACAAAAAAGAAAACAAAAAAAAATTTTTTTTTTGAAAATTAACTATGCCATTTAGTTCTTATAAACGTACTTAACTATACCCCGAAGTTAACGGAATTCAATAAAAACACGGTGTATAGTAAATTAAAGAAAAACAATGCGAAATTTATGTGTAAAAAAATACAAAAAGTTATAATATCCCAGCATACAATTACTGGGGATCGAACCCAGACCCTCTGTGCAAACAGAAAAAGCGAACGTTTACAAACTGAGCCAAATAGTTCTTAGATGGGTTGACGAAATTTAGCTACTCCTTCTCAAATTAAAATTAGTTAAAATTAAATATCTAAATACCGCCTAAACCAGCGATAATTTTTTTCTGCATTTTTTGCTATTAACTCTGTAAACATGTTTCAAAAAGAAAAAAGTCTTATGATATCGATACGACTATTTGTTTAGGCGCCAGGTATCACGACTCCGCCATTTTTAAAAATTTCCAAAAACCGGATTGACAAAAAAAATTTATTTAGTCATAAAATTCGGTCACAAAATTTCACGAGAATCGGTTAAGAATTGCGACCTGTAGAGGAGAACATCCGGACATACGAAAGCAAAATGCCCGAGTCAAAACGTAGACCTTCGCTTCGCTTCGGTCAATTAGTGTAATAAAGATGACTCTTATTTTGTTTACCAGCTTTGATTACAGGCTCTGTAAACGCGTCGTCTTATTTGAATGTAGGCGTAATTGTGTATGTGTGCTAATTTGGCCCGAGAATTTGAACGGTAATGTTCCTAAAGGCGGTATCCATGGTTATATATGATCGCAGCAGCCCAGTGACTGATTCCAAGAACTAATTAAATCGTGAAATAAAAATAAGCACTTATCGCAACAGTACAAAGTTTTCAAGTGAAGTTTTGTCGAGCAATACCGAAGTACATAAAACACGTGGCCGCCTACACGTTCTGCCTGACGATGACCCAACCAAGTTGCAAGAACCGATTACGTAGTTTTTATTTATTTCAAGTTAGTTAAATAAGACATTTTTCCTATAGTTCGTTTTTTTTAGCATTAGAAATAAGGTAAACAATCTTCATGTGTCTTTTAATTGAAAAACAGATTTTAAAAATAATTTACGGCAAATATGTAACAATTATGAATCTAATACGTTCATTTATATTCTTCTGCTTTCATATGTAATAGTTATTGATTTTTATAAAGCGTTTTTCAATTAAAAGACATGTCAAGATCGCTTACCTTCTTTCAAGTTCTTTCTAATGCTAAAAAAAAACGAACTATAGTAAAAAATACTGTTGAGTTGTTGACCAATCCTACCGACTGCGCCATGTTTAATATGAGAGTACAAGGAACGTGAGTCAAAGACGAGCACTGCTTTAAGTAAGACTGGTTTATTATTTCCTTCAACAACCCTCCGCATGCTAATATACAGGGTGGAAAAATAAGTCGGGCCCTGGAGGGAAACTACCTTAAATCCTTCAGTTGGCTCATTTTACTTAAAAGAGACATTCCTTTATTTTTAAAAAGAAATAAAACTGCATTCAAAGATTTTTCTTTTTTCTTCAATCAATCAATCAATCAAAAATATACTTTATTCATGTAGGCCTAGCAACAAGCTCTTATGAATCGTAATTAATCTTAATCTAATTATCAGAGCAATTTATTGATGTTAATATTATTCCATAATAAAATTGGATTATTATACATATCAAATTTAACACTAAGAATTTCACAAAAGGATCGATTCAATTTTGCTTCTCTAAAAATATTCTTGAGTACTAAATATTCGATTTTATGGATATTTTGTACGACAGACGAGTGTAAGACCTACTGTTTCTTGGAGAAATGTTATCATTAACATTAACTGTATCGACTGGTAGAAAAAAATAGCGAGTGTTTATTTTTTGGAAGTTTTACTCGGTTCGATTCCCGGTCGAGACAAGCGAATTTAAAAGAAATCTTTGAATGCAGTTTTGTTTCTTTTTAAAAATAAAGGAACGTCTCCTTTAAGTAATATGAGCCAAATTAAGGATTTAAGGTAGTTTCCCTCCAGGGCCCGACATATCTTTTCCACACTGTATGACACTGTTTAGAACATTGTCTTGCGACTATGGGGCTATTCATAAATTACGTCATTTCAAATTAGGGGGGGGGGGGGGTCAGGACATCGGATGATGGTAGCATGACGTAGGAGGAAACGAGGTCATTCGAAGCATGATTTTTGGATGATGTTAGGGGGGGGGGGGGGGGTCAAAAATCGTCAAAAATCGATGACGTAATTTATGGACACTTGGACAGCCCCTATGTTCGAATTGCAGGAACGAGATTTATCTGTTCTGTGATCAGACTTTCTGTCTATAGTTAGTTCCGTACCTGCCAGCCGCCAAAGACCACGTTCTTCTCAAGGTACAGCAAACGCTTGTCCGTGCACATCACCACCTCTTTGGCGGGGATCACCCACACGTGGGCCTCGTATGAGTCCGTGCTCACGAACTTTCCCTGATGGAATGAAAATAAACATATCAGTTCAGCTGATCAAGACGATCATAGTTGGATGAGGTCCAGGATATTAATTTAGAGATAATAATTATATCCGTATATGTGTAAGCATAATGACCATAATGTTTACTGTAGTGTGAGTGACCGCTAAAGGAGTAGCGGCGCGCTGTTACTAATAGAACACCCCGCGCCCCGACATTGCGGATGTAGGATCCCACATTCGTTATCGGATCGGACAATGTGAAATACATACCTATGTGTAGGCGTAATGTTTTCTGTAGTGTGCGTAGCGATAGAAACTTAGCGTGCTCGGACTATACGGAGTAAAGGTTTCTTTTAGAGTGGTATTCCACATGTCCAATTTCTTGGTCCAATGTGCATTGCGTCTCACTCTCTCATTAAGCAAAATGTGAGATGCAAATACACATTGGACCAAGAAATTGGATACGTGGAATACCACCCTTAGCGACCTCAGCCCGCCACACACTACACGGTACCTTCTCCAGCTCGGACAGCATCTTGTAGCCCTCGGCGTGGCTGCGCGAGTACGGCCTCACGCCGGTGTCGGCCGGCAAGTAGCGCGCGGCGCGCCGCTTCGTAGCCTCTTCTGACAAGTCAGCCGCCCTAAAGACATATAACATTTAATACGTAATGCTGGGTATATTTTTAGAGTGGTGTTGAAACTGTAATTATTTACCCGAGACAAGACTAATATGATTTCATAATACTACTACTTACTTCGGTTTTGGCCTACAAACTCTGTATATTTACAACTAAATTAACCTAAGCTAAAGCAATTTATGAATAAGTGTGGCCATACTACACAATTTTACTACCTACACTACAAGGAAAATGTTGTTAGGTTCTATAAAATTACCGTTCACTCATAATTGAAAAATAATATTACGTTGTTGCATAATTTTTTTCCCACTTCAAAATTTTTTCTTGATATTTTCAGTAGTCTCGGGAATATTCTAGAATAAATCTAGTGTATAGTAGAATGTTCTCGAATCTTTCACGTAGGGTATATAAGCGCGGGCTTGTTACAGGGATTTAGTTAAAATCGAAAAAATGGACCAACAACAACTTCGAGTGATTTACTTATACGAACACCAATTGGGAATCAGTTCGAGGGAAACAGCAAATAAGATTAATACTGCTTTTGGCTCAAACACTACTACCGATCGCACAGTACGAAATTGGTTCCAGCGCTTAAATGAAGGAGACACAAGTCTAAAAGACATTCCTCATACTGGTCGCCCCGTCACGTTTGACGAAGAAGCATCCATACGCCTCATGCTTTGACCGATGCTCAACGTGCATTACGAGTCAACATTTGTGAAAGTCTGCTGTTTCGCCCCCAAGGAAAGAACTTCCTGGAGTCGATCATCACTGGAAACGAGTCCTGGATCTTGTACGAGAACGTTACATGAAAAGCCTTTTGGATGCCTTCCGATAAACGGCCACCAACACAGCCGAAAAGCAGTCCGCATGGCCAGAAACTTCTCCTGTCAGTTTTCTGGGATTCGCAAGGAATGTTGTTGTGGTAGTTGTTGGACGACCATCAGACTATCAATGCCGAAGCCTACGTGAATCACCTACAGAAATTGGCGAACGCTGTTAAAGAAAAAAGGCCAAAACGACTCGAAGTATCATTACTTCATGATAATGCAAGACCACATACGGCGAAAACGACCTGTAAATTTCTAGAGGAGCTCGGTTGGACAACAATACCTCATCCACCTTATAGCCCTGATACAGCATCTTCGTAAAAAGAAATTCGAAAATTCCGGCGACCTAAAAAATTACCTTGCCAACTTCTTTGTCTCTCAGCCACTTTCATTCTGGGCTAAGGGTATTGAAACTTTGCCTAGCAGATGGTTACATGTTCTAGATAATGATGGTGATTATATTGTCGATTAATTGTTTCAATAAATAATTATTACAAAAAAAATTGTTTTATTCCAAAGTGGGAAAAGAATTATGCAACAACCTAATATATTATTTATTACATAACTACAGAATAATTTTATTATTATGAAATTTCTTTTTAGAATCATGAAGACGTAATATTGTCGTATATTGTTTCGCTTGTTCACGGACCATCCATAAAATACGTAATCAAAAGTGTAGGAGGGTTAAGATGTGAGTGACGTGTTAGTAGAAAAACACAGAATAATAACCTACACAGTTATAATAACGCCGAAACGAAACTGCGAAAAACGTCTTAAATATTTGCTAATTTTGCGTATTTTAAGGACGGCCCGAACGTCACGCGAACAAATCCATAATAAAATTTGGCGGCCCGAAATAAGTGATCCGTAAAAACATTGCTATTTCAAACTACCCAGCCTCGTGTCCCCAATAACCCTACTGTAAACTGCCTACAAGCCTAGTGAGTGAACTAAGTTAAATACTGATACCTCGGTCACGAAACGCACTATCCGATCCGACCACCATATATTGGTAATGTACTCGACCATACGTTGCTTAAAACAAATGTATGTCCATCAGCATCGAGCGTGCGTTCCGCGGCCCTCAGACGATTTGACGAAGGCGGACAGCCTTGTGATCAAAATGAACTAAGTCGTAACACTGTGTATGACTGGGACCTTCTGACAGTAGTGCAGAGTCCAGTAATGAAATCGACGAGGCCGCCGATCGGGCGCGTCACGAGCCCCGCGGTGCCGACTCCCACGCCCTTCATGAAGCCACCGGCGCCGCCGTTCTGCGCGCCTCGAATCGGCATCACGATCACGCCGCTCAAGCCTTCCGCTATGCCCTATAACCACTAGGGCACTCAACTACTAAAATCTCATCTTAGCGTTTTCCTGATAAAGGTGCCCTGGATCCACTTTGGCGATATAATCTAATAATTTGCGACTGTCATCTGACCTTACAATCCAGAAGAGAAACTAGGCCTCCGGGCCCTCCGGTTTCCTTGCAACGTTTTCATTCACTGAAAAGCTATTAGTAGTGGTTAAATATTTAACGCATTCACTGTCAACGTTTTCGTAGCGCTACGCTCGTCGCCCATCCCAGTGTTATCCCGCTTTGTACGGGAAACGTCTACGAACAGAGAACCCGCCGACCGGGTTCCCGGCACTCAATGTGTTAAACCCGCAAATCTATTTCTCCTCTAGCACGAGGAGGCCTTAGTAATGACAGACCATTTCCATATAGTTAACTCAAAATTCCTACAGGCGCATTAGTCACGAGGGGCCATCCATGAAATACGCTTAACATGGCACAACGCGGCGATAAGTATCTTCTGCTATTTTATTATAATTTCGCCTTAGTACCGTCCTAAATTATAGATTAAAACAACAAATTCAAAAGAAATAAAAATTGTTATAAAAAAGTTAAAGACTAAAAGGGGAAAAGAAGTATTTTATGGATGCTCCCCGATGTACCTTAGCTAATCCTTGGAAGTCTATACAGTCAAATCCAGTCCTAATGGTACGGAAATGCATATAGAATAACTAAGATTACACATTTTGTAACCGAACCCCAAGGGCCCGGATAAAGCAAGTATGGTATTATAATGTTATTTCAAAATTATAAAAAGCGTGTAAAACAATATTAACCCTTTGGACGCCATATTTCATATACAAAACCGTCAGTGACGTCACTCAGATGCCAAGGTTATGGGCGCAAGCAAGCAAATATAAACCATAATGGAAAGCGTGAATTCAAATTTTAATACCTATACATTCCAGTACAGGCATTAGATATGAGCGCCGATAGGCATTTAGCCGGCGGCGGCGCGCCGGTCAAAATCGGTCGGCGGCGGCGGCGAATCGGCGGCGTGGCCTTGAAACACCTTTGATTAATGAAAAAAGAATTAAAACCAAAATTTTACCGAATTTACACGTTTTTGCTGTAAGAAAGTTATAAAATAAGTGCATTTTTCAATTGCAAGCAACATTTATTGAATAAAGGTACGAAAAAAGTTTTATATAGTATAAACGGTATCGAGCGGCATCAGAGGCGGTCTTAATCTTGGCGAGGCCCTGGCCGGAAGATCTTTGCGAGGCCCTTATCTATTGTGCTAAGTAAAAAGTAGCGGATTGACTGTATCAGGGAAACATCTGGTCGACTGTCCAAAGAGCCGAAGTGAGGAAAATCAAGCTCCGTTATTAACCAATATCGACCCAACAAACCGGTTTATGTCAAAAAGTGAGGCCCAAGGCCGAGCTCCACCTAACACCGAAGACCAGATTCCGACGCCTTCCCATCCGAGGCCAGAGGCTGAGCTGCAGGTAAGCATACAGCTTAGAATCGAACGCCAAGTGTGAGCTTGGCTGACGGCCGAATGCGCGGAGTGCCGATTACGGCGCGCTTCTGTGCGAGGCTGAAGGCCAAGCTGCAAGAGGGCAGAGCTTGGAATTGGTCCAGTGTAAGCAAGACCGAAGGCCGATAAAGACCGTGGCCACAGTGTTAAAGACCTCTGGGGCTCTCCTGTAGGGGCATTCGTGCGAGGCCAAAGGCCGTGCTGCAGTGGAGCTAAGATTGGAGAAGAACCAAGCATTTTAAAAGCGAGGCCAAAAGTTACGCTCCAAACAGGGCCGAAAACTTGGAGGTTCAGATAGCGGCTTACTTCTATGCGAGCGATGCAAGGCCAAAGATTGGTCTGCGAGAGAGCAAAGCTTGAAATTTGAACAATGGCCAAGCTTAAAATGAGGCCTGATTCCGTTTCCGATGCCTTCCGTGCAAAGCCAACGGCCGGACCTTTGGGCGTGAAAACGCTTAATATCTGAAATTAACCCCCTTTTACACCTTTTTAAGACATTTAAACCATGCTTGCAATAATTGAATTCGCGGTGAATGACGGATGAGCTAGCCAGCTGGCAAAATTAGTCATTTCGTTGCTCTAACACTAGTAGCGCGGTTACCAAACAGAAAAGTTTGAATTTACCATCGATATTTTAGAATTATATGGACCTAAAATACCTTTTGAATGTCTATAAGCTATTCAGACTGGCGCCGTTAAAGAGCTAAACTAGATAAAATATATATTATCTGATTCTGAAAGTAGTAGTATCTAACAAGGTCACGCCGATAGCGCAGCGTCGGCGGCGGCGGCGCGTAAATTTTGTCGGCGGCGGCGGCGCGCCGGCGCGGCGCTCATATCTAACAGGCATACGAAATGTTTGTTTAGTTTAGGATATTTATTATGAAAGGTTCCTTTGCCGTAAGAATACATTGTTTAAATTTTGTTTAGACATTTTCTCGCCCAAAGCATTTCATGCATCATGCAACCACTTACCCACTTCATTCACAAGAAATAACATGCATAAACGTGTAGATTAGAATATGTGTTTCATGGCATTATAGCCTAACAAGTCGCTATTAGAGCCTGGAATAGTGGTGCTACAAAGAGAACGTTGAAATACTGGTAAGAAGGGTAAATCCAGTAAAAGGAATTAATATCATTAAAACTCCGCAACAAGGCGGGGGTCTCAAGGGAACTTGTTCGGCTATAAAAATGTTATAGTGCAAGTAATACATAAAACTTATATGTATGTTAGCTAAATATATTAAACAGGCATTTAAAAAATCGGTGGACTCTGCATAACAATGCTTAGGAACCCCTCCACTCCTTCTGGCAATGGCATGAAACTTAGGGCTCTAATTCACCTCCAGCGTGGAAGTCTCGTTACGTCGCGACTGAGGCCCTTAAAGGACTCCTCGACGCCCTCAGTGCGCGCTTTCTATCGACTTCATGAATAGCAGTCTACATGTACATGTGTAGTAGTGGGCCTAGAGCCGTAATTCACCTCTTTACAGCGTCGAAGGATCCCGAGGCGAAGTCAACTACGCCGGCCGTAGGCCTCGCGACGAGACCAACGGCGCCGCGACCGAAGCCCTTGAAGCACCCCTCGACACACTCAGAGCGCGTTTTATTGGTTTCATGAATAACTGTGTGTAAATGTGTAGTGGTAGTAGGCCTAGAGCCGTAATTCACCTCTTTACAGCGTCAAAGGATCCCGAGGCGAAGTCAACCACGCCGGCCGTAGGCCTCGCGACGAGACCAACGGCGCCGCGACCGAGGCCCTTGAAGAATCCCTCGACGCCCTCGGAGCGCGCGCCCTCTATCGGCTTCGTGAACACGCCCGTCACGCCGTCGAACACGCCCTGGGTGATGGTGTAAAGGTCAATACGTGGTAACCATACATAAACAAGAAACAATAAATGATGTAATAGCCAAAGAAAGTGGATGAACACGTCACAAACGTGCAACTTCACTCATGTGACTCACTTTGAAAATTTTAACCAAATTGCGGAACAAGATAGGTAAATTTTTTGATAACAGGAGAATGGAAAAAGCGGTTAAAGCGGGTGTCATCAAGCCGAGGATTGCGTCTCACTCACAAAAGTTACCATTATCTAATGACGTCATTGATCCCTTAATTTTAACGAAATTCTCTAATTTGGTTTTCCAATCTATCATAATTATTTATTAATATACTCGAATCACTTTTGATACTTAAGTTCATGATTCCTATGTTTATTAAGTATAAGTTATTATCGAGTAACACGGTTGAAAAACTGTAAGTTACCATGCATTGATCCTTGTGTAGTCTGTGCGTAGTACTTAATGTTATATTGAGGTAGTCATTTATAGTCATGTTATGTAACCATGTGGCTATATGGTATTGTTATGTATAAACTCAACTTACATAATTACCAAACATAAATAAATTCTTTCAGAACATCCGCTTCATTTAAAACTCTGATTTTAGGCTTATTATTTTTTTGAGCATCTAAAATATGAAACATTAGCATTTATTTGGCATGTAAGAATATAATCTGGCTGTCAATTCATATTTTAGCGTCAATTAATTTAGATAAGCACCAAATAGTTATACTACAAGAAAAAAATAAAGGGTTACCAAAACGGTGCTTCTATAATGACTTGGCATCTAATATTGTAAACAGAACAGGCGTTGGTGGCCTGTCTACGAAATTTCAAACCGCAGATCTCGGATTCTAACCCCGGTTAGTGCCAATGAGTTTCTTGGAAATGATGTACCAAACATCATTTGATATTCATGTACCGGTATGTACCGATAAGATTATCGCAATTCGAAAAATGTTTTCCAGATACTCCGTTTGCCAAATTTTCACTTCACCGAACGCGTTTTATTAACCCTTACAACGCCTATCGGGCGCGTCATCGAAAACCTTTGCGGAATGCACGAAGGTTGATATTGGGCTAAAGCCGCGCGGGGCAGCTGACATTTTTGGCGGTCCTTAGGGTCAAAAACCGGTAATTATTCTAAATTTTGAAAAAGGCATCCTGTGGGTGCCATAAGGTAAGGAGTAGGTTAGATTTGATATTTTTGAAAATCCGAGTGTTTGAAAAACGCGTGCGGTCAAATAAAACATCTGGCGAAAAATTTTTCGAGGTTGCGATAGGTAACCGGGCTCTGGTACGGAAGGTCAGATGGCACCTGTTTCCGTAATACTAGTCTTTGATTTAGGTTTCACAGGTGGACCCCGGGCACATTTAGGATGAACCCGGGAAAACGATAAGATGAGAAGAAGAATCGAATGTTGTAAACATGATCAAGATGGTTGCTATCAAAATATTTAAAATTTTTACAATTTAATTTAAAAATACGATGGCAAAGGATTTTTACTACATTTGTAATCTACGGGTCATTTAAAAATCGACGAAATCTAATCTGAAATTGAACAGGACACAAACTAGTAAATTTGGGAAAGATTTCTTTAGAAAGATGAGAGAAAAAAATTACCTTTTAAGTACCTATACCTAAATTATAACTGATGTTCTAGAAGGAAGAAGAAAGTTCTAGGCGAAAAATAAACCGTAAGTAATGGGGTTAACTTGTCTCTGCTCCAACTATTGTTACGATACGACTGGTCACGGAATAGTTAAATACTGGACATTTACCAATAAAGTTATATAAATGAACGTATTAATAAAAATCTACATACCATCACTAGACCTTTTCCACTCCTCGCGAGTCCCTCTTGTAAATTCGCTGGAGGCTTGTTTATATTGTCGCGTCGACGGCGTTGGTAGTCCTGGATAAATTAACAACTAATATTAATAAAAGCTATCTAAAGTTAAACGTAAAGGTCTTTTTCCCAAATGTGTATAACAATAACAACCATCCGAACGTTCGAAAACTTCTTGCTTTAGATTAAAGTCAGTAAATAGCAGGACTTAACTGGTTAGGAACAACACTATACCGTTGCTACTTAGTGGGGGGCGCACATAAATATGAAAGATATACCCAAGCAAAGTCGAAAGTTTCAGGGTCCATTTAAGTCAATGAAGGGGCTTGGTGGAGCAGTACTCATACCATAAAAGACCTTAAATCACAGCGGTATGATTTGACGATATATTAGTATTCTAGTTCTAACTATGTGCGGCTCACCAATGGGAGCCTAGTCTGCTCCTTTTTGTTCATGATATAGGATTCAAACGAGCAGACGAATAGCCCGATAACAAGCCATTACCATTACCGTCGGCGATGGACACCGACAATACCAGCGTCGTGCTCAGACTGACCTTGTCGAGCGATAGCGCGGCGAGGCCGTGGCCCATGGCGCCGGTGATGCGCGACATGGCGCCGGCCGCGCCGCCCACCGTGTGCCCCACCAGCGAGCGCACGCCCAGGAACAGGCCCTCGGCGAACTCGCCCGGACCTTGGATGGCGCCCTGTCAAAACAATGGTAACATATTGATTTTCCGAAACATTTTGCTCAGATGTGCTATGTGACCCGTCGAAATGACATTTTTATGCTTATTTTACACCAAAATCGTTATTTAGGTTAGGATATTTGGTATCCTACTGAAAATTCAACAGTTTTTATAAATACATAATAGCAATGGAGCAAAATAAAATTTGGCAAATGAAACATCTGACAAAAATTCGTCTGAAGTATTGTCAGGTGACTGAAAATAATATGTACGTGGTTTTTCATTGCCATTCGCTATTCAGATGAACATTTATAACATATTTCGAGAGCGGCGATAATTCTCGCCAGTCCAATCCAGTAAGGATATGATGGTCGTTCTTGTCTACGTGACAGCGTGATCAAACGGCATCCGTCATTTTCAATCGCGCTCTGTTAAAAACTGACGGATATTTTGTCACGTGGATAAAGCCATCCATAATAGGCCTACAGCTTGTAGGTACAATAATCTATTGTTAAGTCAATAGTAGTTTGTGTTACAAGGGATCAAAATGATATATTTCCGTCAAGGGCGTAAAAAAAATCTTAGTGTTGACACTACAGTGTTGCCACTTTTTAATTTCTACTCTTTTTTGCCAGGCTGTACATACGATGTTCATAGTTAATTATATTAATATTTTATACTGGCAATGAAATGTCGTTGAACAGAAAAGTGCCACTTTGATCCCTCCTAGCAGGGAAGAAAAATCCATTTTCTGATTAGATGATGTGAAAAGGAATAAACATACCTGGAAGGGTTCATAAAACAAGTCCTCGACACCCTTCTTGAGCCCAACGACGAGCCCGTACGGGTTTCCAATCACATCCAGGCCCAGAACTAGAACGTATAGCTGTTTGATCGCCTGCCCTTGGTAATGGCTTGACACTTGCGATATCAGCTCCTTTTGCGAGAGGAACTCGAAGTTGCGCTCGTAGTACGATAGCCTGTAAAATGGTTCATATATAAGACAAATGTGAGAAGAATGTAGGACAAGGATCAATAGAGAAATGTTATACTCTGCAGCACCATGCCAATAAAGGACGGCGCCGCCGAGAAAGAAAGAGACGTGCACTTTCAGCGGAGACAGATGCAGATTGTCGTAGGAGTTGTAAGGGGTGACTGGCTTTTCCCAATGGTCTGTGCGAGTGACCAATTTGAAAAATCTTTGCCACATGCGAGCAATAAATCGATGTACATTTTAACCCGAGAATAGTTTAAGGAAACGTAAGTCCGTAATCAATAATAAACCCATATTCCCTTTCGTTTAATCGGACATTGTCTAATAGTAGGTAGTGAGACCGGATGTCTGGTATTTTACAACTCATTTCGTGAGTGTAAATTTGTGTTGTGTTTCATACTTACTTGAAGACAACATCGTTCATGTCAGTGAGCGTGACGCCTATACTCTGCAGCACCGTGCCGATAAAGGACGGCAACTGCGTGGCGCCGCCGAGAGAGAAAGAGACGTGCACTTTCAGCGGTGACAGATGGAGATTATCGTAGAAGTTCTTCATGTCGGATGCGGCGCCGATCGCCGCTAGCGCTTCTAGGGGCTGTCGGGCGTTTTCGAGGTCCGTTTGGAAAGCTTCCAGCTAAGGAAAGAGTAAATTATTTAGTCTTTTAGTCACATATATTTTTGATGACAAGTTTAAAAAATACATCTTAATTTTTTTGTACTTAAATCATTTCGGAATCTAAGCATTGATCAAGAAAATTAAACATTATGGGTTGTTTAAAGTTCCATATTAAATACTAGTGTCTCACACTCCACAAAGTAGCCCGTCAAGCGTCAAAAGTAGCGGCCTAGCCAAGGTGACAATCGCTTGCACTTCGCCGTCGTATCGCATTAGGGGTCCCTTTGTTTTCCATAAAGTTTTAAGTCATAATGTATTGTTTGTCATATTATCGTTAGTCATAAAACTGAAACCGTTAACTTTTCAGGATATTCGTAAGGTTATTCTATAGAAAGGTTAGGTTTGTTTTATGGCAATCTTAAAAAACCAATTATGACTAACGAAAATTCGGACAAACAATACATTATGACTTAAAACTATTTGGGAAACAATAGAGACCCGTCGCATTATGCCTCTCTATCACTCTTCAATATTAGCGTGACAGTGACATTTGCGTTTCTTTCGCTACGAAGCGTTAGCGATTAGCATGTTGTATACGGGGCCCTGGAGTACTAATCTATGCAATGAGACTCACCGCCTCCTGCTCGGTGAGCAGCCGCTGCGGGAACATGCCGAGCAGAGCGTTGATCAAGCCCATGTCGACCTTCACGTGAAACTCCTGAATCAGCACCTTGTAGTACTTGTACTGCCGAACCTTGCTGTGCTCCATTATACGCTCCACTATCGACAGTTCGATGGACGGCTTGATTCCTGGTATAAAGCTAGACAATGTGACTCACCGCCTCTTGCTCGGTGAGCAGCCGCTGCGGGAACATACCGAGCAGAGCGTTGATCAAGCCCATGTCGACCTTCACGTGATACTCCTGTATCAGCACCTTGTAGTACTTGTACTGCCGAACCTTGCTGTGCTCCATTATACGCTCCACTATCGACAGTTCGATGGACGGCTTGATTCCTGGTATAAAGCTAGACAATGTGACTCACCGCCTCTTGCTCGGTGAGCAGCCGCTGCGGGAACATGCCGAGCAGAGCGTTGATCAAGCCCATGTCGACCTTCACGTGGAACTCCTGTATCAGCACCTTGTAGTACTTGTACTGTCGGACCTTGCTGTGCTCCATTATATGCTCCACTACCGACAGTTCGATGGACGGCTTGATTCCTGGTATAAAGCTAGACAATGTGACTCACCGCCTCTTGCTCGGTGAGCAGCCGCTGCGGGAACATACCGAGCAGAGCGTTGATCAAGCCCATGTCGACCTTCACGTGAAACTCCTGTATCAGCACCTTGTAGTACTTGTACTGCCGAACCTTGCTGTGCTCCATTATACGCTCCACTATCGACAGTTCGATGGACGGCTTGATTCCTGGTATAAAGCTAGACAATGTGACTCACCGCCTCTTGCTCGGTGAGCAGCCGCTGCGGGAACATGCCGAGCAGAGCGTTGATCAAGCCCATGTCGACCTTCACGTGGAACTCCTGTATCAGTACCTTGTAGTACTTGTACTGTCGGACCTTGCTGTGCTCCATTATACGCTCCACTATCGACAGTTCGATGGACGGCTTGATTCCTGGTATAAAGCTAGACAATGTGACTCACCGCCTCTTGCTCGGTGAGCAGCCGCTGCGGGAACATGCCGAGCAGAGCGTTGATCAAGCCCATGTCGACCTTCACGTGAAACTCCTGTATCAGCACCTTGTAGTACTTGTACTGCCGAACCTTGCTGTGCTCCATTATACGCTCCACTATCGACAGTTCGATGGACGGCTTGATTCCTGGTATAAAGCTAGACAATGTGACTCACCGCCTCTTGCTCGGTGAGCAGCCGCTGCGGGAACATGCCGAGCAGAGCGTTGATCAAGCCCATGTCGACCTTCACGTGAAACTCCTGTATCAGCACCTTGTAGTACTTGTACTGCCGAACCTTGCTGTGCTCCATTATACGCTCCACTATCGACAGTTCGATGGACGGCTTGATTCCTGGTATAAAGCTAGACAATGTGACTCACCGCCTCTTGCTCGGTGAGCAGCCGCTGCGGGAACATGCCGAGCAGAGCGTTGATCAAGCCCATGTCGACCTTCACGTGAAACTCCTGTATCAGCACCTTGTAGTACTTGTACTGCCGAACCTTGCTGTGCTCCATTATACGCTCCACTATCGACAGTTCGATGGACGGCTTGATTCCTGGTATAAAGCTAGACAATGTGACTCACCGCCTCTTGCTCGGTGAGCAGCCGCTGCGGGAACATGCCGAGCAGAGCGTTGATCAAGCCCATGTCGACCTTCACGTGAAACTCCTGTATCAGCACCTTGTAGTACTTGTACTGCCGAACCTTGCTGTGCTCCATTATACGCTCCACTATCGACAGTTCGATGGACGGCTTGATTCCTGGTATAAAGCTAGACAATGTGACTCACCGCCTCTTGTTCGGTGAGCAGCCGCTGCGGGAACATGCCGAGCAGAGCGTTGATCAAGCCCATGTCAACCTTCACGTGGAATTCCTGTATCAGCACCTTGTAGTACTTGTACTGTCGGACCTTGCTGTGCTCCATTATACGCTCCACTATCGACAGTTCGATGAAAGGCTTTATGCCTAAGAGAAGACAATAACAAACGGATTTTACTTTTTAACGTCCACGTCTTTCATACACGTAACAATTTACAAGCGTCTGTCATGAAAATATATATATATATGCCTTTTGGGATAAATGATAGTCATTCGCTTCAATGATAATTTGTGTTCTGAATAGTTTATGCGTAACTACGTTTGTTTGTGAACATGTAATTTTATGTGATATTGTGAATTGACATTACTCACCCATGTTGTCCTGGTTAGCGACGGAGGGTGGAGGCGGTACGGGCGCCAGTGTCACGGGGAAAGTGGGCAGCGGTAGTTGCTGGTCGATCTGTAATTAAGGCAGTCGATGAGCTTATGTTTGTTTCAACAATATCTTAGCTTTTGGCCAGATACATATTTTTAAGAGAGACATGTCCCGCCGCAAAAAGTGCCAGCTAGATTCTTAGATACTTGAGGCTAAATATAGAACGTCAAAAGTTTCATAGGGCCAATCCAAGAGTTACTCTCGTGGGTAGATAATTAGATTAGACTCGCCTGAGGCCGAAGTCCATACTCACTGCACTTTCTTCCCTAACTATAGGGAGATTGTCCAAACATGACAGGTGATATGATTACCTGTAAACGGTGAAGGCGCGCGTGCAATCTTCTCGAATGCGCCGTCATTCCTATGGAAGCCCATAGACCAGGCTCCACTGTCCGCCGCAGGAGGCGCGGGGACGGCTTAATGACTCGCATCTGTTCGAAGTTCACCTGCATAACATTTATAAAATGAGAAAACAAATTTTATACAATACGCAAGATTGAGACACAAACTTCATAGCCCATTAGTCCAAATGAGAACTCTTCAAATATTTTGCAAAGGTATGGCGCTATCGCTCGATAAGGTGGCACCATACCTTTGGCCTATGCTCGTGTAGATGGTGACACTTTTTGACGTTTAACAAATTTAACACATAGGTATCAGTGATGAAGTCAAATGGGCGAAAGATGGCAAAATAACTTTGACAATCGCCTCTATACTAAATTCTCTTTGCCAACACTAGAGTACCTCTATTTTGTCATGCACATGGCACACACTTAACGTTGGTTCAGAGGACGCCTTGTTAAGCAGATACTTTTGATACGCCTCCTCGTACTGCCGGAGCTTGGTACCATTGATTTTCGACCAACGTGCCCACATATGAAGCTTGATTTTAGTCTGAAAACTTAAACGATTCGCCAACACTAAAGTACCTCTATTTTGTCGTCCACATAGCACACACCCAACGATGGTTCAGAGGACGCCTTGTTGAGTAAATACTTCTGATACGCCTCCTCGTACTACCGGAGCTTCGTACCATTGATCTTCGACCAACGTGCCCACATATGAAGCTTGATTTTAGTCTGAAAACTAAACGATTCGCCAACACTAAAGTACCTCTATTTTGTTATCCACATAGCACACACCCAACGATGGTTCAGAGGACGCCTTGTTGAGCAGATAATTCTGATACGCCTCCTCGTATTGTCGGAGCTTCGCGCCTTCGATCTTCTTGTATCGCCGCGCGCCCAGTTTGCATTGCTCCCATATTATACCCGAGCTGTGGAAGTAAGTGCGTTATAGAAAAGTGAAAATACAGACGGCATTATAAAATACATGCAGTATTAATAAAAATATTATTATGTCCTCTGGCGGTTTAACCGGTAACATATCAAAATGTATTTTGCTCAGCCACCCGTTGACCACGAACGCTGTAAAGGTTTCAAAACGTCGGGATGTATTATAAATTATATGCGATATAATCCGTTTGCATACTGCCGCTACTCGCCGACTGTGTGAACGCCGCTCGCGAGCATGGCGTCTTCCGTGAAGAGAAGTATGAGTTGTAGGCCATCGGCGAAGGATCTAGCACTAATGTCAACTGACAATTGAGACATACATAAAGTCTTACTTAGAAATGGTCATGTAGATGAGCTCCAAATGCTCCGGGTCGTTAACAAGCGACAGCCCCACTCCGTGGATCGCGAAGATGATCTCCATGTCAACTATTTCGGCCTCGCCGACTGTGTGAGCGCCGCTCGCGAGCATGGCGTCTTCCGTGAAGAGAAGTATACGCTGTAGGCCGTCCAGGAAGGAGACCCACCACACGCTGTGCTGGCTGTCGATCCTGTCAAGATAATTGTAAATATCAAGTGGGGATTTCGTCAGTAGCGCACCCCCTATGGCGTCAATAAGATGCACAATGACTTTTGGTATACAAAATTTTAATTTAAAAACAGAGTTTAAAGTTAGTAAATTGTTTCACATTTTGCTTTCATGAGAGAGTGAGAGGCACTGACATTGGACAAAGAAATTGCACATCAGATCACAATTCAAATAATTCGACAACACGCGAGAAACGCCTATAAGGGTGGTATTCCACTTGTCCATGATCTTCGACCAATGTGCATTGCGTCTTACATTTTTTAAGCGTTACACATTGGACTAAGATCATGAACTAGTGGAATACCACCCTAAGGTTGAACACATGACAGAAATATACCCACATACATAATTATAGTAGAGGTATTTGGCTGGGTCTAGTGAATTGACAAAAAGTTTACGTAACAGGGTCATTCTCGCATTTCGTGCAAATCGGTATTATTTGCAATTTACCAAAAATGTGATGGTGTTTTCGAATATCTGTTAATGCAAGGTTGTAAGGTTGTAACATAGGACCTAAAGTACATTGGCCCGCCATGAATAATTCTAAAAAGGTGGTTATTTTCTTTATATTTACAATTAACCCCCACTATTTTCATTCCTCTCTGCATGTAACGCGTGAACTTAAACTTTGACCTCCATTTGAACCTTAAGATACTAAAAATAGAAAACTTGTTGTTGGTTCAGTAAACAAGTAATTTAGTTACATTTTATATCCTATAATATTATACGCTAAGAAATTAACAATAAAACTATACAGCCTTATAAGTGATGGTCCAAGCAATTTCATCATTACCGACGCGAGAAATGGATTAGCTATATTTTGCTATATAGCAAGGGTATATAGCACTCCCGCGGATACAACACATTGTTCGTCAGTCAGTTGGCCGCGTGCTACCACAGCGGTCGTCCGTATGTTGCTTTTGACGAAAATACCTACGTTCTCTCGTGTCGGGAAGGAGTGTGGTTCAGATAAATCTTCATCGCCATCTAGTGATTTATACAGTAAGTACCAATTGTACATTATTAAAATTATACCTAATTGATGTGTTTTAGGGTTGCCTTTCGTGTGGCTTATTCTGCGAAATCAAGGTCTGATATCAACCGACCTAGGCGACGAAAACTTCCAAAACTTCATTCATATCTGTTTCATTCATTTCTTTTCCTTCCAATTTTGCCAGGGAAGGTAATGAACGAATTTAGAAGGTAATGATAATGTATTTGAGGCAGTGCATTTAATGGAAAGAGGGTTAAGTTATTATAAATAGAATGTTGGTATAAGCATTTAAAACTGTATGTAATAATATATAGGGGAGCCCAACTGGTGATTTTTTGGATTTAACTAGAGCGCAGTAGATTAACATAATCTGCCGCTCTACATATAATACCAGACCGCACTCAAGGACTGTGCTGAGAAATTTGACACGTTACTAAGAGACTAAGTGAGTTGGAATCATCTGATACCTGTCGACGATAAGGTAGAGAATGGGGCAAATGTTTGGAATAAAGGGCAGAAACTACAGAAACATAAACACAGGCCGATAAGCAATAATAGTGCCTCCGCCGTCAAAAGCGACAATTCCCAATCCGTGCGTGATAAATCTCAGAAAACTGATACCAGCAGTAAAAAGCGGTGTAAAATCCCTCTCAGGGCGGTGGACCATCGCAAGTTCATCCATCTGTGGAATATAGCTTGAGGATCGGAGGACATACGGGCATATCTGCTGTTATTCATGGTGCACTGTCGATGAACTTAAACTCAAAGGGGACTCCAAGACTTTCAAAATAGGAGTACCCTCGACAATGTATGAATCCCGTTTATTTCCAACTATGTAGCCCGATAATCGTGGTCATTTCGTATATCCAACGTCAATGGGAGTCAGACAAAAACCAACCAGTAATACTTAGTTCGGAATCCTGATTTGAAACCTTCACTGGATCTAATTTACCAAAATATAAGGGGTCTTAACACCAAAGTAAGTTTTTCGGGCTTCTATGCTGTTGGTCGAGACTACTTAGGTACCTGCATATATTAAGAAAGGGGTGTTTAGAGCATTTGAATGGTCCAATACACTCAATGCTTAATCTGGTACCTACTCTCCACAAGTACATATCCTCACCATTGGAACATTTTACGGGTAAGACCGATCCCAAAGTCAAGGTATTCTTTTCTTTCAGCTTTAGCAAAGCTGTTAGAGTCCATACTCCATGGCACGTTGTCGAAACAAGTGAAACCATTATTCCTGTGCAACACTCAGCATGGTTTCAGAGCGAAACGGCCTGTGAAATCTAACCTGACCTTGGTTGACACCATCTCAGAGCATCTGGATATGGGTATCCTGATAGACGTCCTGTAACATATTATGATTTCCGAAAAGCCTTCAATCGTGTGGGTAACGATGTATTCCTACACAAACTAGACTCTATTGGGTTCAATCCACATTTGCTTAACATTTTTGCCAGTTATCTGCGTGATCAACCGCAGTATGCAACGACCAGCATGGCCACTTCGTACCAGATCCGTACCATACTCGTTCTGGTGACAGCCAAGATTCAATCTTGGGGCCTTTCCTATTTGGAATAATGGTCAATGACCTGCCCTCGGTTATCCATAACGCTCGTTGTCTACTCTACGTCGACGATATTAAATTGGTATATTGAGTTGAGAAGGAGGAGGATTGTAAGTTGCTGGAGGATGTTTCATCTCTGTTCCAATGGAGTCGGGATAACAAACTGACTTTTAATGCGGCTAAGTGTCAAGTGTGTAGTTTTAATCAAGCCCTATTTCCTACACATGCTCAATTTTTTCTTGGACCTGAGCCAATAGACTCTTAGATCAATAGACTCTTGTAATAACAAGAGTCGTCTCAGTAAAGGATCTTGCGGTCATATTCGATACGCGGCTAACATTTCACGACCATATCAAAGCACTTGGTACTGTAGCTTCAGTAGATTAGGCTTTGTCACTCGCTACGTCAGAGAATTCCATGACCCTTGCCCCATAAAAGTTTTTTACAATGTTCTGGTCAGAAGCAAGTTGGAGGCGTCATCATTAGCCTGGATCCCTTACGAGTCAACGTACATTCTACTATTGGAAAAGGTCCAAAAGAATTTCCTTAGGATTTATTACCAAAATTTATTTTAGGAACCCTGGGCTTCATTTCTTTGGAGGTGAGGCACAAATTAAGCCTACTACTTTTAGCTTGTTGGGCTTTTCGTGGAGACTCTGGCTGCCTTGAACTATTAGAGAGGCTTGTAAGACTTTTTGTACCGGACATTAGAAATATAACCCTTAGGCTTCTCCTGGTGCATCTCCTGTTGACTCATGAGTGCTTGAGATTTTGCGAGTTTATGGAGCTACGGTGGATGGATTGGCAGTAGAGTGTATTTGGATGTTAATTTTAAATTAAAGTATGTAGTTTCTCAGTGTGTTGGTGACAAGACTGATGTAGTGCTGTGTAATCATTAAATAAATAAACAATACGAAATACGTCTTCAATCACGTCAATTGTGCTTGACAATCGCTACAAGCTAGGTGGTAAATCATAAGTCGCGATTGTCAAGCCGGAGTATTTGTTAAGTCGGCTTGATCGTCTGCACAGCGCTTAAGACACGTGATTTTAATGTTGTTCATTATATTAATGGTGTTCATTTTCGTTAACTAAAGTTTTTTTATTGCGATTTCATAAGTTTGTTTCATTACCCTCCACTGATAAAATTACCATCCATGCCCATTTCATTAGCAGCGCGTAGTTCATTACCACCAGTCTTATTAAATGAAAAGGAATAAGGTTACGAAGGTGCCTAAAAGGTGCATAAAAGTGTCAATAAATGAATCCACAATGCATGAAAACCCAAAAATTTACCATTTAAAAGAAAATTTACAAATCGAGAGAATATCGCCGATTTGCACGAAATGAGATAACGACCCAACATTAGCTTATCTCGCAACATTTGTCTCAAATAATAAACATTGCATGTTAAATAAAAGCTTTTAAAAACTGCTAAAATCATAACCCTTCCCGTAGTCTGATCAAAACAGAGTTTAAAGTTAGCAAGGGCCACTTGCACCATTCACTAACCCGGGGTTAACCGGTTAAACCTGGAGTTACCATGGTTACCAGTACAATTTGACAATGGGTCATAGACTAGGAATCCTCTAGACCGAGTTTAGAGCAATTATTTCATGCAACCGATGATGCCAAAAATGCGGGGTTGCGCGGGACGAGGTGAGCGAAATCCCGTGCCGTGATTGGTCCGTTCAAATACACGGACGTCACACAAAGACACTTTCGACTCGAACATGGAGTAAAATTACCGTAAGCGTGGCAGAGGGGGTAGCGCGACTATGCTCAGTCTGGAGGATGTTTTGTCTGTGTTTTGTGTGGCGCTAACTTACATAAAGTCGCCAATGCCGTCCTGCCTCAGGTCGTTTTCGACCTCCTTCTTGTTGTGTCCCTCGAAGATCAGCACGCGCGGCCCGGCCGGGTTGTCCCACGTGTACAACATCTTCTGCATCGAACCGATTTTTCTGGAATCAAACACAAATTTCAATTTCGTCGTTCATCCTTGTTCAAAACGGAGCTAACATTAGCGTTTCTTACAAGATTCAAATATCAATGGCGGTATTCAAATAAACGTATGTCAAGTTTGCTTGGCCCGGCGTGAACCTGATAGCCTGGAAAAGGCTCTGCTAGTTGGGCTTGTTGAAGGCCATCGAAAACAGGGAGGGATACCCACACGCTGGTTCAACGCCATTCAAGAGGTTACACGCGAGGGGTTCCAGGGTTCCTTAAGGAAGGCAATGAATCGGCCAGGATGGAGAGCACTACAGCGCAGAGCGACTTATGGTGGTCACGACTTTCAGACATGAGGATTCGACTAGGAAGATGTCAAGTTTAACCTTTTGACCGCCATAGACGTCAACTGACTTGCGCGGCTACAGCCCAACCTTCGTGCATTCCGATGAGGTTCACGATGACGCGCCGCGCACGATAGACGTGGAATTCAAAGCGTTAATGTGTGATAATCTAGCCCGTGACAATCTTTTCTCTCAATCCGTCAATTAGTGTTTATTAGAGAAAGAAAAAATACAGAGGTTTTATGATATTTTTAATATTTATATTTATATTTATTTATTTAATAAAGTGCAAGCTTACAGTACTACACCAATTCACTTACACACTAGAAAAATATATACATGTCAGAAACATTCCAAAAAACATGCAAACAGATAAAATGTCAAGGAAGATAAAATTTACAAATTCGGTCAATTAATTAGGTACAATATTTTAGATTTATATAATGTCGACAAAGATAAAATTTACAATTCAGTCAATAACTTACAATATTTAGAATTGAGAAAGAGTCTAGCAGTATTGCATAGGTATGCTAAACTATTAGCGAACATGTCGGCATCTGCGTACTGAGCGAGCATTGAATGTAGGCTCCATAAAGCGCGAGAGGTAGGAGCGTGCCTCGCGTAGCATGTGCGAGCGGAAGGCCGCTGCAACAGGCATGGCCAGCGGCGCGGCGCTACCGCTCCGTCCACATCTTGGGGTATCCTCTTAGGAACTACCAATCCCATCCTCTCCAACACCTCTGGGCTGTCGACTCGATGATGAACGACCGAGAGATAGTGAACTAAGAGTAAGAATTTCCTCCTCAGTTCAAGCGTATCCTGCCCGACCATCCCCGAGACAAAGATGGAGGGATAGAGGTATGGATAGTACCCATAGGCTTTTTTATATAACCAGCGAGCAAATTTGCGCTGTATTCTCTCCAACATTAGAGAGTACTTGTCTTCGTAAGGATCCCAGACATTAGCACCGTACTCTAATTTGCTGCGCACATATGCGTTATATAGAACTTTAGCCACTCCAACATGAAACTGTTTACATATCCGCATAACAAATCCTAAAATTTTACTAGCCTGTTTACTAATATTAATGACATGTGTGTGAAAGTCAAATTTATCCACAAGAATTAAGCTTAAGTCGCGGATTTCGCTAACTCTCTCCAGGGTGACATCAGCTAAACTGTATTGAGTTAGGAGTGGCGAACGTTTGCGTGAGAAAGTTATCACCTTACACTTATTTACATTAAAAGGTAGCCGATTTAACACACTCCACTCAGCTGCAGCATCAATATCAGCCTGCAGAGCCACACTGTCAGGCACACTACTGATACCTCGGAACAGCTTCAGGTCATCAGCAAAAAGGAGGCATTTAGCAGTGCGAGCTACGTCAGGCAAATCATTCACCATAAGGAGAAACAGCGTAGGCCCCAGAGTACTGCCCTGACTTACTCCAGACCGGGTATAGTAATCCTTTGATTCAAAGCCGCTCACCCTGACATACTGTTGCCGGTTGGACATGTAACTCGCGAAGAATTTTAAAAGTTTCGGCGTAAAACCAGCTAGCGCTAGTTTCCCCAACAGAATGTCGTTATCGACCAGGTCGAAGGCCTTCCTGAAATCGAAGTAAGCAGCATCAACCTGGCGTCCCTCATCCATCTCTTTGCAGACATAGTCAGCGAGAGCTACGAGATTAGTTGTTGTAGACCGGGACTTACGGAAACCGTGCTGGCTTGGGTGCAGACAATCAGCCACCTGACGACTTATATGGCGGTTAAGTACCATTTCGAAGACTTTTCCGAACACTGGTAGAACTGCTATGGGTCTAAAAGAGGTAACATCAGTGTCCGGACCTCCCTTAGGAACTGGCGTAACTCTGGTGGTTTTCCAACAATTTGGGTATCTGGATTGATTTAATGAAAGGTTGTACAAGTGCAACAAAGGAATCATTAAGGCAGAGGCACAATCTTTAGCCAAAAATACAGGGATACCATCTGGCCCTCCAGATGAGCGAGGTTTAAGGCACTTAATAGCCATCATGAAGTCAGTCTCACAAACAAAGGGAATTGAGATCGACCTTGAGTCGCTCGAGGAGTAAGCTACACGCGCCGCCGCTGCAGCGTCAAGGCATGGCTTGTCCTGTTGAAACACTGAGCTGAAGTACTTAGCGAAGGCATCCGCAGCACCCTGCCCACTCACTATCTCACCATCAAAACGAAAAGAGTCATCACCGTGATGTCGTTCCCTTTTTTTTGTCCTTAACGTAATCCCAAAACTTTGCCGGACAATTCACAATACTATTTTGGAGATTAATTATGTGTTGCTTATAAGTTTTATCAATTAAGTATTTCACGTGCGCTCCATAATATTTAAACAAATGTCTATTGAAATCTTTGCCCTCACTCCTGAATCGCTTCAAATGGAATGAGGAGTTGCACGTAATGGTCGAAATGCAATGTACTTTGAACTCTAATACAATGTGGTTTAAATTGTCTTTCCTAATGAATTACTTGTTGTTGGCGTTTTTCTTCTTGTAGGAGCAGTAGTTAGTTAGTTAGTTAGTGCTTCTGGGCATTTTCCGCAAATCGACAACCATTGTGACTATTTTGCGTGAAACAAGGTAGTGCTACTCTAACCACCCCAGCTCCTCCATGAAGCCTACAATGTTTTCAGGTTGCTGACTGCCTCTTTTAGTGTGCTCGGAGTCCCTAGGTCTAGGTATTTGTAGGAGCAGTAACATCAGGGGGTAGATAAGCAATCCCGAAGCGTGCTCACAAGACTTTGAACTCTATTACAATGAGGTTAAAGTCGTTTATAAGTCGATTTTATAATAGAACACTCACTTGCTATTGACGTTTTCCTTCTCATAAACAGTGACGGTGTAGGGACAGTAGTTACTGGACAATGCAGGAGCGTGCCCACAAAACTTTGAACTCTAATACAATGAGGTTAAAGTCGTTTATAAGTCAGTTTTATAGTAGAATGCCCCACAGCGTATAATAGAGCGTGCCCACAAGACTTTGAACTCTAATACAATGAGGTTAAAGTCGTTTATTAGTCGGTTTTATAATAGAACACTCACTTGCTATTGACGTTTTCCTTCTCATAAACCGTGACGGTGTAGGGACAGTAGTTGATGAGTAAAGCCGGGGCGTGTCCGTCGCGGTACTGGCGGACCGTGATGTAAGTGCCGCCTTCGCTGAGCTGCACTTCCACGTGTAGTCCACCGTACTGGAAGATAAGAAGGAAAGTAGAAATACATTCATTTTAACGTCACAACATAGATGAAAAAAAGAACGAAAAGCATGCAGACATAAAAGACATTTGGACGCTAAAATAGGATCCCCACTCAGCATAATGCCGCGGCAAACCATGGCGCTGGTTATCTGTGGGGACCGGACTTAACACATTCAATACCACTAAGTGCTACGGGTTACGCTCGTAGCGCGTAGCCACGGTTTCGTCGTATGTAGCGCGTAGTCGCTACGAACAGTGTACCCGACAGTCGGGTTCTTGGTGTTGAATGTGTTAATCTAAAGTTGATGGCGACACGTATGCCAACGACACACAAATAAATTTACATTGATATAAAAAACACAAACATTATTATTTATATAACACAAACATAATTATTTATTGACAACAATAAGATAAGATTGTTTTTCTAATCAGAGCAAAATTTATTTAAAATTTTTAAAAATGTTATAACATAACTATTAAAGTGACATAACTAATAACGACGATATTTATAATACATATACTACATGTTCCCTCATCCAGACTCGGGTTCGATACTAACCCTGGGCACTGGAGGCCATGGTCACTTTTTCTCTCGTATATGACATACATTTGAGTTTCGTATATGACATATATTTATGACTTTACCTGATTGTTAAGTTTTAAGCAGGAGCTGTGTTGCTCGGTGTACAGGAACGGTGCGGTTATGTCCTTGGTGCCGGCAACACGCAGTATAAGAAGCTTTTCATCTTTTTCTACAACGGGCCACAGGGGGGCGCTCGAGTTCTTTTCCACCTATAACAACATCAGAGTCATTACCAATCTGAAATACTAGGTTTATGAAAAGCTTCGCAGATGTGACACATCTTAGTATAGGATATAGGAAATATTAGGATTAAAATTGACCCGTTTCACCCGAGGAATACGCTAGATGACAGGTTTTTATTCATAGGCCACAAAAAATAAATGCAATTAGCCCCGATGCAAATTAGTTCGTCTAGCTCCACACAACAATTTTGTTTATTCTAATAAATTTTACACATGAACATAAAATGACCCAGTAATGGGAACCATAATAGTAATGTTTAATCTAGTTTATTTTGATCGTATATAAATTTGCATGAGACTTTCATTGCTGAAAAAATGTACTTTTCAAAAACGTTGTCCAAATCATATTGTTCTCTCCTACAGCACTGCTGTATGCATGGGCTCGAAACAAAATTGTCAGTACATTGGCAGAGTCGTGTTGCTTTCCCTAGTAATAGTCCTTTTCACATCTGTTATTTTTTTTTCTTTCAGTACAAACGGTATTTCTTGTATTTGGATTTAGTTATTGTAGAATAATACCATATAAATTAAACTACATTAGTATAAGCATTAAATATTAGTGATTTTTAAATTAAAACATTATTTTTGTACAAACGCGAGAACCTCAAAAAATGGTCTGGCTAGACGAAAACATATGCATCGGGGCTCGTAATGATTAAAAATAAATAACCAAATAGAAAACAATAAGAGGCATGCTAAGTGGTGTTAAGAACCCGGGGTATATGTGTTACCTCTTTCCACGGGTCAGCTGAACGGTGCTGCTCCTGATACTCGATGCCGAAGGCCGCCTCGTTAATGATAAGGAAGTATGGCGTGAAGATCACCATCTTGGTCAGACTGTTGAACGACAACTGATTCGTCACGGCCACCTAAAAGGGAAAGTTAAATTAGATTTATTATAACACACATGCCTTATGAAGTCATTACAAAACATCAACCTGATGGCCAGTTTCAACACTATTCGTAACATTACAATTGTTTTATATGTATAGTAGTATTGTATCCCTGGTAAGACCTCCCAAATATAACTTATCGGAATCCTCACCGAAATATAACCTGTTCGCGGCCTTTTCTTTGACTAAAAAAATTTTTATACGTGTTGGATGGCAATTGCTCCTCAATCCAACGGAGCGACAGCTGACGTTCACGACACATCATTGTTTTTTTTTTATACCACATCGGTGGCAAACAAGCATACGGCCCGCCTGATGGTAAGCAGTCACCGTAGCCTATGGACGCCTGCAACTCCAGAGGTGTTACATGCGCGTTGCCGACCTTTTAAAAACCTGTACACTCCTTTTTTGAAGAACCCCATACTGTAGACCCTCGGGAAAACCTCGGAAGGGAGCTAATTCCACAGCCGGAGCGTCCGCGGGAGGAAATTCCTCTTAAATCGCACAGTACGCGATCATTTAGGTTCTAGGGTGTGAGGATGAACACCCTGCCGACGGCGAGCGGTGCGGTGATAGAAAGCGGCCGTTGGCATCATGTCAAATAGTTCCTCAGAGCACAGCCCATTGTACAAGCGGTAGAACACACACAAGGAGGCAAAATCTCTCCTTAGACTTAAAGGTTCAATACCGCTTGTGAGTTTGGGATCATCGACGATTCGTACAGCGCGCCTTTCGACTGAGTCGAAGGGTCCAAGCTGGCATCCAGGTGCTCCTGCCCAAAGGTGACAGTAGTACTCCATATGGGGTCAGACTTGCGATTTATAAAGCAGCAGTCTTTGCCCCGGAGTAAAGTATCGCCTCGCTTTATTGAGCACACCGAGTTTTTTGGATGCCAGCGCAGCCTTACCTTCCAGGTGGCTTCGGAATTGGACGTCACTGGAGATGTCAACACCGAGGATCCCAATACTCCCTGACATGGTAAGGGCTGTGCCTTGGAACTGTGGGACCACAGTAAATGGGGTTTTCTTAGCGGTGAACGCGCAAACTTGTGTCTTGGTGGGGTTGAATCGCACTAAATTGTCCCGACCCCACACCGAAACTCTGGATAGAGTGCTCTCAATGTCCGACACAAGCTTTTCACGACTCTCCAGCACCACAGAACGAGGGATATTGACACGGCCTGTGTAATAGGCATCCCCAGTACTGTCGTCCGCACAGCAATGAATGTCATCGATAGACAACATGTCATTGATTGACATCATGATATATCCCCAGGTCCACTTTACAAGTTATCGTTCGGAAGGAAATAACTGACATAATATGTACCTAGCGCAGAGTCTACTAACTTCTCACGGACCGTCTAATATAAGTAATTTGGTAGTATTGTGTACCTGGTAAGACCTGACCTCATGTCCGCAAGTAATAGCTACCTATACCCCAGAGCTTCCAGGCATAACTTATATTTTACTATGCAATAGGCCCCTGATGGCAGCCTTCATGACTAGAAATGTTTATATTCTCTACTTGTAGATGGTTACTGCTCCTCAATCCAACGGAGCAGCAGCTGACGTCTACGAAACTTCATGATACGTCTCCAAACGTACGTTACGAGCTATAGCACGGATGGAAAATCTGTAGCTGGCCCGCTGTTATGGATAGATTTGTACTAGTATTGTATACCTGATAAGACCTGCCCTCATGTCGGCAAGTAATAACTCCAGAGCTCCCAGGCACGTCCAGAGAGAACTTCTCCGACCACTCGCCAAAGTCTATCCTGATGGCCGCCTTCTTCTTGCCGAAGAAGTTCTTGGCTCGGAACGAGAACAGGATAGGTTCCTTGTATTCCTTAGGGTGGAATATAACGTTGCCCGTCTCGTCCACGTTCTGAAAATAAATGTTATGTTACTTTTAAAGTATTGATATTTAAGTGTAGCGCCAAGGATATTCTAAAGCAAAGCTCCGTTTGTGAAACCTGTTGCTCCGAAAACTGGCTAACACTTGTATCTTTGGTAGTGACACAAAGTATTATACAAAGAAGCGCCACGCTAAAATTTTAATGGTTTTAAGCAGATATAACAATACATGCATACATTTTATTACTTAAATATTTTTAAAAAACATCTCTGACATTCGAGGAATTATGTATTAGTAATGCTCTTTCTATTTTTTTTTCTAGACTGTCTATGATAATCTATGGTTTATTGTTTTAATAATATAGCTGGTTGTTGGTGGGATAATGCCAATATTTTATACAATTTCATATAAGCAATACTTACTAGTCTTACTAATATACGCTTTAAAGACATCCATATACCCATGCAAAACATGCAGTTAAAATAAAAATTCTAAATTTATTCCAATCTACTTAAAGCTAATATTATAAAGTGCATTATGTGATCAAATTAAATAATATATGTTCTACAGTAGGGTCATAAGTAATCCATTAATTAAACAGTTAACGCCAAAACCCAAATAAACCCTAATGTTATCACAATCTTAAGTCTAATTTTAAGAAGTTACAAGAATTTACAATTTCTTACTCTTACAACGATAGCCGATTCTGGAACCTTCTGCAGAATTTCGTAAATTTTAATACATATACTTATCATAATCGGAGATGTTAATACCACAATTAGTCCGTTTTTTACCAGCGTAATATTTAAGGTTTTAAGGATTGAAGTAGAAATTTATATATACAGTCGATGATTAAATTTACTTATCACTTCTCACCATGATCGCATGAGACTTTCCCCTTTGCTTCGTAGATCGACAAATACCATTAAACATTAATAAACCAAACTTGCAGCGACATGACGTCCGTAAAGTGTGTTTATTATTTTACGTATTGATAGCTCGATGAGTAAGTCTACATCAAACATGTCTATAAAAATATGATTTAAGAGCCCATCAACGTACACACTAGCGCCACTGCTAAATAATCTTGATTATTTAAATTTAACGACAGGTATTTAAAAAGAGTATGTTGCTGGATTCGTCGAACTAGGACCTCAAAACAAAAACGGCCGTTTTAACTTTTGACGCATAAATAGATTGACGAATCCAGCAACATAAAAACTAGTTTGATGTATTCAAAAGGTACTAAAATACACAATACAGTACGTAGCGGCCCCCTTTTTAAATACCTGACGTAAAATTTAAATAGTCACGATTAATTAGCAGTGGCGCTAGTGTGCACGTTGATGGGCTCTTAAATGTAAATCCAAGAGCTAATTAATAATTGTAGAAAAGGTGTACAGTCAAAAAAGATTCGTACTCCGTATTTGACTGTCGAGTTCTGGAGATGACAATGGCACTATACGACGCCAATGACGCTATAGGTGGCTTTCCATCGTAGAAGGGTCCTTATGCACATGAAATATAAGGACCCTTCTCTGATAGAGAGCCACATATAACCAGAGTTACAGCACAATGTACGGGGCCGAACAGCGACTCCTACTTTAGTTGTCAAATTAGATGCACGACTTTTTCTTACATCTTCTTTCTACTATTAACCCTTTGAATGCCACTCCAAACGTGCGCAGAGCGTCATCGTCATCATCGTCGTCGGAATGCATGAAGGTTGATATTGTGCTGTAACTGCGCGCGTCATTTGACGTCTTTTTGATGCAAATGCAAGTTTTAGCTCGATTCAAACATTTTGTAACTTTCTTATAGACATGTTCAAATTTTGTCCACCCAAACCGACAAACACAAAACCCAATCCCGTTAAAATAACGACCCAAAAAACTAAGTAAACAGTGCCGCGAGTGATCGGTATTTACATTCTGAAGCACCACTCACCGGCATGCAGCAGTGTCGGCTAAGCAACTTACTGCAACATGACAGTTTCATCTGTAATCATCATATGTGGATTATAAAACATACGTTAAATTTGACATTACACATTGCCTCCCCAATTCCTGCTAACAGATCTCTTCTGAGCTGTAATTGAAAGAAAATATTTCAAAATTCCAATGTATGGTTGTTGCAAATATATTATAATACCAGTATATTTGAATGTTTCTTAATCTTATTATCGTCGATTGCAGAATCGCATACCTGTTTTTGTTATGTTTCTATGTTACTAATGTTTATTTGAATTTATTTGTTTTTATTGCTCAAAATGCACGAAAATATTGAGTGCGAATTATCATGTGACCCTACTGAGCATGCTAACACCATACTAAAACTATTACAAATATGACTTACAAGATGCTAAAAAAACTAGATACAGATAAAATAGTATACCTACATGCACAGCGCAACTTCACCAAAGATGACTGAAGATAAATGTATCAATCCATATTTTATTTAAATCGTCTAGGAATAAAACCAATTCTAGACTTTCTCAAACGTTAGTACAGAAATTCCATAAAAAGCTACGCTGAATTTCAAATGCTAAGTGAAGCAAAAAATAATAACACTGTTGTTAGGTTGGATACCTTATTGGGTGTGCTGGTCTCTTTTTCCGCTTTCTTTGATTTCTGCAATCAATATGTGCCAATGGTTTTGGTGTCAATAGCAAACTACGTAAGGATCGTACTAATCACCGTTTGAAGGATAAATAGACACCGAAATACAATACAGTTAAAGGAGAATTCTATTTAAGTGCCCGGAACAAAATAGAGTGTATATTGTATAACATTATATGGGGCATTATCTAAGAAAAGGGATCTTATTGTCGATGGCGCTTACGTCGCACAGCGTCGCGCGGCATTGTACTTATGTCGGAGCATCGTTAATAATGGCGTAAGCGCCATCGACATTAAGATCCCTTTTCATAGATAACGTCACACATATCAATGTATTTTTATCGTAAATTGTGGTCACGAAACTACCTCAATAAAAGAAATTGAAAAGGGTGATTCAGTTATTTAGCCTACAAAACACCCAAGTCTAGCAATATAAACCCAAACACTCTGATGCCCCTTAAATTATAACACAACATATACAATAAGACGTACACAAAACCCAACCAAAATTTGTTAATTTCTGTAAAATTTTCTCAATGCGAACAATTTTCTTTGTTTCAACTATGTATTTGTCTTTAAGTTATTAGTGTTATAGTTAAAAGCATTATTTAATTATTTACTAAAAAAAACTTCTCATTTTAATAATAGAAACACCAATTTCAAAATAGGAAAAAGATATTAACAAGTTCTGTATAAAAAAATAATCTGTTGCAAAATTGAAAGATTTCTAACATGCTACATTAGAAGTGAATAAAAGATCTTATTTAAAGAAAAGAGCCAATACATAGCATAACAAATTCTCATGACCATAAATATAGTCATATTTACCTTAGACCATTGAACGAACGGTGGTATTCCACCTGTCCATATCCTTTGTCCAGTGTCATTGCGTCTCACTCTCTCATTAAGCAAAATGTGAGACAAAATACACATTGGACAAAGATATTGGAGAAATGGAATACCACCCTAATACATGTACGAAATTAGCCAAGAATCAAGACGGCGCGCAAACACGCATTCGATTTTAGTTACATTGCGGACTATTAAGGTTAAATCCAATTCAGCCGACCGATCAAATACCGCAATGTAATGAAACTCGCATGCGAGTTCTAGCACGGTCTAAATGAGCCCTAAGGGCTGATTTAGACGGCGCGCGAACTCGCATGCGATTTTAGTTACATTGCGGACTGTTGGTTACGTCCAATTCGACCGACCGATCAAAACCCGCAATGGTATGAAACTCGCATGCGAGTTCTCGCATCTTCTAAATGGGGCTTAATACTCGATTTCGCACGTCTAGTAACCCAGGTTGGTATTTTGTATTCCACCTGTCCAATATCTTGGTCCAAAGTGCATTGCGTTTCACTCTCTCACTAAGCAAAATGTGAGATGCAAATACACATTGGACAAAGAAATGGGGTTGGCCGGTCGAAATATTTAGCAGATGGCGCCAGCATAGCTTGCCCTGTCAATCCCTAGAATTGTGTAAGAAAATTGTTTGTTTTAATGGAATTTTATGCCCTGGATGCCAGTCCTTTAAGCTAAATCTCATAGAAAAAGGGGCAAGCTATGATGGCGCCATCTATGCAAACCTTAGACAGTTGCCAACCGCATTGTACAGGTGGAATACCACCCTCGGCTAATAATAAAACCCAACTCTACACTTACCCTATAGCACAAGGTGAGCCCCGTCTTATTGAGCATCCAGAAGGGGCAGTAGAGCGACAACACCTGCGTGCCCTCCGAGTCGACGCTGTGCATGCCGAGGTCGAGCGTCATCACCGCCGGGCTGTCGTGGGACTAGCTACACTTCCCAACACTCACCCTATAGCACAAGGTGAGCCCCGTCTTATTGAGCATCCAGAAGGGGCAGTAGAGCGACAACACCTGCGTGCCCTCCGAGTCGACGCTGTGCATGCCGAGGTCGAGCGTCATCACCGCCGGGCTGTCGTGGGACTAGCTACACTTCCCAACACTCACCCTATAGCACAAGGTGAGCCCCGTCTTATTGAGCATCCAGAAGGGGCAGTAGAGCGACAACACCTGCGTGCCCTCCGAGTCGACGCTGTGCATGCCGAGGTCGAGCGTCATCACCGCCGGACTGTCGTGGGACTCGAACGACCACACGCAGAGCTCCGTCTCGTTGTCGGGGAGGTTTTTGGTGCACACCCAGCATTTGTCTAGGTAGTTTTGTATCTGAAATTATTACGTCAGTTTTTACCCATTGACGTATAATATCTCAGGGCTGGCCTTACGGGCAATAATAATGGGGCATGAATGGGGCCGGTACAGCGGTGTGACACCGCTACAACGCGATTGGTTAATAAGTTCGCATCACGCACGCGATTGGTTGATGAGTTCGCATCACGCGCGCGATTGGCCGCAACTAGCTACGTTAGGCTGCGCGATTGGCTCTAATTGGTGAGTGACACCGCTGAACTAGTACCATTTTTAGTGCCCGTAAGGCCAGTCCTTAGATATAATATAATACGTCAATGTTTTTACCACGTTTTAATAACAAATGTTACTTTCCAGCTAATTATATATTAAGGTAGTGACAGCAGCAGAAGTCATTGATAAGAAGTCTGTAACACTGAATATCTTAAGCAATTTACAATTAAATCTTCAACAAAATGTCTTACCGAACAGATTTAGAAAATGCAATATGCCACGAGTAATGGCAGGGGTCCGCTTTTGTTGATCACTGATAGGTAAATAGATTTAACAATAAGTTAATGCAACAGAGTTTAGATGCATTACGAAAGGAAGCGGTGAAGTTGGACGACGCGAAAGGACGACGTAATTAGCTATTAGCGTCTAGAAAATTCTCAAAGCGATAAGTCTCATCACAACGATGATATGTATCTAATGTTACCTTGTTTCGTACAATAAAGTGTTTATTACTTATTTACTATGATATCTTACCATAACAACGATGGAAGCCTTGTTAGGCGACAGATGTGACAGATGGAACATTTCTCCGGGCTCGAACTTTTGCGTGCGATTCAGTCCTAACTGGGATACCACGATGTCCACTGGCAGGCAGTTTTGCATCTTCACGGCGGGCTTTAGGACTATGTCGTAGCAGGAGGAGGCAAATGTGTGGCGGTTTGTGTTCTCGAAGAATACTTGTTCCATCGTGCCGATAGCCTGAAAGTAATACCGTTAGTGTATCTAACGAATGGATCACCTAAACAGTTTAAGTATAGAAAATATAATTAAAATTTCGAAGTTTTGCCTGTGTGTACGTTCCACATAATTATATCAGATATTTGGTGTATAAATACACCTTTCTCGGACACTACTCCTCTGTTGGTTGATCTTAAGGTGCGTTCAGGTCTAGTATATAGATGCCAACTTAACTAGTCGCACAGGTACGTTACGTATGCAATGCGCGTATAGTGCCCGAGCGATTCGCGAATTGCATGCCAGCGGCGCATTCGACTGATCTCGATGCAACTCTAGAACTAATAATAGGCAAGTAGTGTCCGTGAACGTTCAAAAAAAGCCTGTGAAAGGCTGTTACTCGTATTGATTCATAGTCTTTCATTCATAACCGTCAATCATCCAACCAAATCGTCAACCATCAAACAAATTGAAAAACATAGAAGACTCACATTGAGATAGAATTTTTCACCGCTAGTCTTGTCCTTCGAGTCGCACTGCAGTAGCTTCGCTATTCTAACTTCCTGTTGCAGCTCACGCCATATGAACGGCGAGACCGACACGGTGAAGCCTGCAATGATGTTACAACTATCAAGAATACACATAAACAAGTACAACGATGACGACTTACCCCCTTATTCATAAAACTTTACGGGCCTGATTTAGTTAAATTATGTTTTATCCTTTCTTACAAATACATATATCAAAATGACAGATAAAGACAAAAGATTCATAGATAATTCAGGCCAGTAACGCGTTTATGAATAACGTCATTATGAAAAGCGCGACTTACTATTATAAACAACCTAACAAAAGGCACAGATAGACAATGCAATACATTACACAATACATACATTTCGGATTATTGAGAGACAATCAATTTAATAGATCGATCAAATACCGCAATGTATCCAAACTCGCATGCGAGTTCTCGCACCGTCTAAATGAGCCTTAATGCCAAATAATTTGTTTCGAGGCAAAGCTTATTTAAATAATAGATGTAGAGCAACATAAATTTTGTAATGTTACTTATGCATAGCATATCGTTTCAAAAACCTTCCAATGGGGCGAAATAAAACAAAAGTATTTCCAAGACGGGAAATCAATTAAATAATTAGTAGCATTTTATGCGACTAACATAATAGAAATTAAAAAATAATAATGGCCACGTTATAGCCTCCAAGCTACTCAGGTATCTAGAGCAGCTTAAAAAAAAAAGATATGTATGCCCCATGATAGTTACCATGCATTTCACCATCAGGATTCATGCGGGCTACACAAAAAGATTTTATTTCAGTTTTTAAAGTATCAAAATGTGTAATTCCGTCAAGCCCAATATCATAAAGTTAAGTTTTGTCGGCGACAGGAGCTTACATGCATAACGGTCATCATACCAAATATCTCAGTTTTATAAAAAATGTTAAAAATAGCGTCACGTACAGGTCGATTCAAGAAAGCTAGCACTAATGGAATGAACTAAACGAAGTATATCTGTCATTGTGTGACTGACAGACGTGTCGGTATACACACATAGATATTTCCATTCACTCATTCGTTCCATTCGTGCTAGCTTTCGTGAATCGACCTGTACCCGAAACTTCTGATTTTGCACCCCTATAGTTCGTTTTTTTTAGCATTAGAAAGAAGGTAAGCGATCTTGACACGTCTTTTAATTGAAAAACGCTTTTTAAAAATTAGTAACTATTACTTTTGAAAACAGAAGAATACAAATGATCGTATTAGATTCATAATTGTTACATATTTGCCGTGATTTATTTTTAAAACGTGTTTTTCAATAAAAAGACACATCAAGATTGTTTACCTTATTTCTAATGCTAAAAAAACGGACTATAGCCCAGTGTAAAGTGCTCACATCAACATATTTGACTAACCATTGTTAAATCTTATATCATCTCAATCTATTTCTATCTACAATAACGTCAATGATTGACGTTAATTTGAGGTTAATTTGATTGACGTCAATCAAATTAACCTCACGAGTTCCAGCCATAGACAATGTTAAAAAACCCTGGGTTTTTTACTCTTAATACATTTTGTATGATATTCCTTGTGCGATACCGCGTCCGTGTGACCCAAGATGTTAATTGTGTACAAACAGTAACACTCTTAACTGTGCATCGGTGGACCTTATGCCTTTTGTAATAAGGTTTATAAGAGACTGGTAAGCAAGGTGTCCGTACCTTCGACAGAGAAGAATATCTCTGCGGTGGGAGTGTGTACAGCTTGTAGGGGCAGCCGCAGGGTGGCGCCCGGCTTCACTTCGCCCAGTAAGCGGACTTCGTTGCCGCTCAGCGTCATGTAGTATACTGACACGTTGACTGATAGGTTGTTCGTCACCTGTGGAAGATTTTCAATATCGGCCCGATTCGAACTTTTCACTATGTATACATTTGTAACTCATATTTAAAGTAGAGTGAAGCTGTCGTATAAGAAAAAAGGTGTAATTTTTTCTTCTCCTTTCACTTATCGTACCAATTTTAGAATATCATATACATAAAATCGAAAAACCAGAACGGGATAAAAACCGAGCGAAGAAGCGAGATGGCGCCTTACAAATTTCTAAAAAAGTTTTTGACACGTATCTCGAATACGACGCACGTATGATAAGAAAAAACTGTTTAAATATATTATCTAAATATGAGAATAGAACAAGAGCATAAAAACTATCGCTTTCGATGCGTATTTAATTTACAATAAGCAAAAGAAAATTTTATAACAATCTTCATTTTACGATGATCGACCATTTTCGGCAACTCTCGGTTAGTTTCGTTTCGGTGGTGGTACAGACAAAATTATTTGATGTGGTGCTACAGACATACCCAATGTTTATGTTTGTCATGTTGGTATACAGTTATTGCGGCGTTTTATTACACAAAGTAAAATAAAAAGTGCTGTCAACCTCAACCTTAGTCTATCTATAACCATACGAGTGACTTAAATGCCATAAATGACTTATCAATCAAATTAGTATTATCGTATGATTATCGTGTTAATAATTTGTATTTTATTGTTTTAAATTTCTTTTTGAGTTATATCATTCAGATTGACTTTCACGGCTTCGGCAAACATTGCCATTCGTCCGGGGAACGGGCTGCCGAGATGGGCCAAAAATATCAGTTCAAGGGATGGTGCCCGTAATAATGTGTGTGTGTGATAATTATACTTTAATGACTTTACAGATATAACCAATTCGGGAACTGTTTTCTCGCGTAATACGATACGACTCGACCAGGTAGGATTTTTTCTTCTTGCTGAACAGTCCCCATCAGATATATCGGAACGGCCGAGGTATTCACAAATATATCGCAAGACCGGGAAACATGGCGTGATCTGGTGTCGGAAGCCAGGACTCATTTTCGGTCGTTGCGTCACCGTAGCCGTCGTAAGTAATATCAATATCCAGACAGGGAAATGGGGACTATTTACGTTTGTATGAAAATGCGATTTATGGGTGGCATTTTATAGGGGTTGGTCACCCCTTTCAAACGACACCCGATTTGTGTCTAGGAGACGCGTAGTTTTTTTTATAAGTGTTTGAAATTACGTGTGACGGAAGTGACGGAACGAAATACAGTGCCAGAGTCACCGTTAGGTACGACGACGAGCGAAGCGAGGAGGAGTGTTAGGTATCTTGCGTTCACAACACACCCGACTCGCTGTCAAAAAAGAAATACAGTGGTGAAAAACATGTATACGGACAAAGTGCTCAAAAATATTTATACGAAATTTTCTAAGTCCAAATTGGTTACCCTTTCGTACGCTTTGGTTGTTTTATTGAACATAAACTCAAAAAATAAAAAAAATATTTTCGTGGTAACTATTGATTTCCTAACTTTGGGGGTGGGTTCGGGGGGGTCCTACTCCCTCCCCCCTGCCTATAATGCGTAATTCAAATGCAACCCCATAATTTTATGTTGAAACAAGTTTTAAATAAATACCTACGTAGATGAAAAAATACAATCTTGTCTTTTATCAAATCACATCATTTTTTGAGAAATTTGCGAATTAAGTTATCCAAATATCGGTTACAAACAAGAAGTCCCTATCACAGTTATAAACCCTGGCAGGGTTCAATATTATTTAACCAAACATAAGACAAACCCTTTATTTCATTTACGCCAGCGGAGCTGCGGGCCCGTCTAGTTATTTATAAAGCAGTGTTCACTAGACAGACTGCCCGATTCGAACTTTAAGATACGTCAATTAATAGATCTAGAAACGATATGGATTAGATGTGTCAGTGTCAAAAGTGACGTTTATGTTTGAAGAAAGAAATGTCACATTTGAAAAAAATTACACCTTTTTTGTTATACGACAACTGCCTTAACTCTACTTTAAATATGAGTTATAATTGTATAAGACAGTGAAATTTTAATCAATATCGAATTATTTCTCTAGCTCATATGTATATTCAAAATCTACGCATAAACACTTCTATTTACTAAACATTTTCATATTTTAATGGGGGGACGGCGCGTACGCAGTCCCCACTACCAAAAATTACGCATCCGAGTTATCCACATTAGGGATAATCGCAAGGGTCAACCCAACCGCAGTGCAATGGAAGAGTCTCGCCCTGGGGGAACCGCCTTCTTGATCACGGTATCCCCTATGCCAGGTAAGTATGAGTTCACTACAGTACGCAGCGAGGGTCGTCATTCGTGGAAAAATCTTAACACCGCGATGTACGATTCCGACGCGGAGAGCACAGCGACATCTAGCGGCATATTTTGGAACTAACTTCTTAGCGCCGTCCGTTGCCGCCGCAAACAAATCGCCTCATTTATCAAATTATCATTCTCTTTATTACTTTGTTTATGAAGCTATATATTTATACCACTCCTGTAATGAAAAATAACACAGACATATATCTGACCTGGACCACGCTCCTCAGGTAAATGTGCAACGCGGCCTCCTGCATGACGACGTCGGAGATGAGTCCGCGCGACTCGTGCATGAACACGTGCGGCGCGCTGCGGTCGACGGAGCCGGCCTGCTTGCGCCCGAGGGGGAAGTAGCGCTTGTCCGCTCGCTCCACTGGCACTTGCACGTGCTCTTCTAGTTCTACTATCTGAAAAAAAATCTTTGATTTTGATACGAAGAATATAATGGCATAAGATCTGGGTATAAAGAGTGTCTCAGGATAACTTAACCATAAAAAAAATGATTTGTCCATATATGTAATAGACAGTTAAGAGCCCATCAACGTGCACAGTAGCGCCACAGCTGAATAATCGTAATTATTTAAATTTAACCAAAGAGTAATAGATAGTATAGAGGGGTCCTGTCATAGTAAATTTTGTAGTCACAGTAAATTTACTGCCATCTATCGACACACGACTAAAACTCAAAATGAAAACGTATAAAATTATCAAAAAAATGTATATGGATAAATGATTTTATTATTTTTATATAATCTTGACACGTGTTCATTCACTGATATCTATGTGTTAAAATTGTTAAATATGAAATGGTGCCGTCGCGCCATCTAGCCGAGCATAGGCTAAAGGTGTGTGCGCCATCTATCCGAGAATGACTTTCTTGATTTCCGAGGCACGTTTTTTCCTTAGACTTTATTCATCTTATACGAAGTTACATGTCTTTGATTTAACGAAAGATATTGAAAATAATGCGTCCAAAGTTAAAACGACCGTTTTTGTTTTTAGTTCCTAGATCGACGAAACCAGCATCATAAAAACTAGTTTGATGTATTCAAAAGGTACTTAAATACACAATACAGTACGTAGCGGCCCCCTTTTTTAAATATTTTTCGTTAAATTTAAATAATCACGATTATTTAGCTGTGGCGCTAGTGTGCACGTTGATGGGCTCTTAACCATGAGAAGTTCTTACCCTAACGCTAAGCGAGAGCGGGGGTGGCGCCTCATTCAGCTTCATGATGTTGAGTCCGCCTCGCTTCAGCTTCAACGGGACGCAAGCGCCGGTTTCAAACACCACCTCCCTGAAAACATGCACTCAAATTGAGTTACATTTTTATAATATTGATCAAACACACAGTGCAAGAAACGAGAAAACTGTCCTTTCATGTTTTATTACAATTCAACAAAAAACAAATCGCTAAATGCCGCACTAGATGGCGCTGACGGCATAAAATATTAGTGAACTTTATACAGGATGGCTAAAAAATAACTACATTTCCGTTGCCAGGGCGGTTTTGGGATTATACTGAGCAATTGTTACTATGGGATCAACCCCGAAATCGCGTGTCAAAGGTGAGATGCAAATACACATTGGACATGTGGAATACTACACTTAGATAAGCTTTTAACCAAGTCTAAAATGATTCATTATTACCTGTAGTCGGACTCCTTCTTGCCGTCAGCAAGGAACACGGTGAAGTCGTGGTTGTCTTCCAAAAGCAGTTTGGCCGTCAGCCCCGTGCAGTTGTGCAGCACGTACGGCGCGCCGTAATATTCGGATTTGGTAGACTGGAATGATTGATACCAGTCCATTAATCGCACTCTTTCAAAATAAATTGATGGTATAATTTTCGCGGGGTTTCACATCAAATATTTTGCAAGAAAATATGTTGGAAATAAAGAGTTAAACTGTCAGCGCTGGAAGTCGCCAGCAACATGCTGAGGTGAGACCATTTCGTGGCACTTTCTCCTTTTTTATGTTTCTCTGCTTGTATAATTTTATTAATTTTCTTTTTTGTGTTTGTGCTCACGAATAAAAATATTTCTATTCTATTTTATTCTAATAATAATTTAAAATTAGTAAGTCATTAGACAGTTTAAATTCGATCTTGGAAGGCTAAACAATAATCCGATCATGTCCCATAATATAACATAGAGATAAACAACTATCCTGTATATGAATAAAACTTCTTAAGATAAATATAAGACTATGTAAATATTGTATGTAAAGCCTAGGCCAAGTACCAAATAAGGATACTTTTTATTATTATGCCGATTAGCTGCTACTTTTATTTTATCCTATAATACTAGTTTAGTATTGTAGTTGTCATGTGTGATCACAGATGGCGCTAGCTGTACGCGTGATACGTTGTATAGATTATTTAATACGTTCTGAACGGACATAGTCGCTTGAAACAGTTAGAGTTCAAGAGCTGTACTTACATTTTCTTCATTCAGTTTGGACAAAACACTTGCACTTTGGTCGGTGGTATCTGCGATAGCTGCCGAGAATGAGTTTCCAAGGAGAGTCAGCACCTAAAAAGAAACAAATGTTATTCATATTACTTGAACACACAACATGGGTTCGTCGTACCATTTGACCTCCATGCCGCCCCTAGTAATGGTAATCCGAGGGTCTCCTGACTCGAAACGATGCAAATGTTGTTTGCATGCACACATAAATTATATTAGTTCACAAAGTCCAAACTAGATGGCGCTAGTTACCCTTACTTAAGCAATTAAAATATATTATTATGTGTATTGTTCTACCTTAGGTTGCTATTCCACCTGTCCAATTTCTTGGTCCAATGTGAATTGCGTCTCACTCTCTCACTAAGCAAATACACATTGGACAGATGAAATACCACACTTACCTCCATACCGCTCCTGGTGACAGTGATTTCAAGCGTCTCTTGGCTAGAAATGGTGACAGTCTTGTTGGCTTGCCGCTGAGCTACGAGGGCCACGTTGGCAGCCTCATCTGTGAGGTCGATGACACTTTGTTCCACTGCTGGACGCATCACTATCTATAAGCAGATAAAACGAATAAAGCCGATGTTTGACAGAAAATGACGTTATCTCTAACCTATGCTTCGTATGACGGATTCTCATTTTCGCTCTTTATAGTGTTCCTTAATAATACTCGGAGCAGTTGTAAAACGAGCGTGCCTTATTGATTGTGAAATACGAATGCTAAGTAACAGGAGCAAAAATTAAAAAAAAAAATTGTTTCGGCGTTTTATCAGAAATAATTAAAATAAGTTATAAAGTTCATTTATTTCTCAAAACGTCCACAGCAAGTTGTCCTTCTTGCATAAGAAATAAAACAAAAATAAATGGATTTTATGGCGTGTAATGAATTTACAATAACCCTTAACCAGCACTCGTGGGCACAAGTAGACGTGGTATCGGCCGATACGACGACCGTGACTTTGAGTTGTAATTGTTGTATTTTATTAATCGGAGATGAAAAGAAATTTCCACGCGAATTTTCGAAACGTCTATTTGGGTGAATCAACTTTTGAACACTGATTTCGTGTCAATAGACTCCCTAGTAAAAAAAAATAGATTTTTGAAAAACCATGTTGATTTTTTCACTTTTTTGTTTACACGGACGTTATTAGATCCATAAGTATTTAATTAACACATTAAAATCAACAACTTGATCAGATAAAAGTTACATTTTGTACGGTAATGCAGCAGAAACAAGTTTGCTCCCGATACAAAAAACATTATGGTTTTTGAAAAATCGACTTTTCTTTGCTCCTTAGGGAGTCTACGTTAAACTCTACGGACTACGGAGTCTACTCCTTAGGGACACGAAATCAGTGTTCTTAAGTTGATTCACCCATTTGAGCCTTAAAGCTAAAAACTAACCCCCTTATTCATAAACATTTACTAAAGTTGACAAGCCGATAATAATCGTTTGCCCCTTTCCGACGTATTGGTATGATGGAAAGGGACAAACGATTATTATCGGCTTGTCAACTTTAGTAAACGTTTATGAAGGGGTAAGTGTCTCGTAAACTAACCTCCATCTTCAGTTCCCACGGCACATGTTTGTATGAGTAGTCCTTAAGTACTTCCACGGGTTCTATCAGCGGCTCCCATACGGCGCGCCCAAGGTTGTAGTACGACACTTGCATCGCCCACGTCGACTCCAAGTAGAACTGCAATGTTAAAATTATTCACATTAATATTTTTACGATCTGTATCAATAAGGCCGAATTTAGACTATCATATTTAACGGATCCTATAGGACAGCAATCCTACAATTACGATCGTATACGCCAAATTTGTTAAAAATTTTTGTTGTTACACCATCATAGGTTCTTCATATTTAGATGACTCCCATATCTATGATCATATTTCTATGATAGTCTAATTGCGGCCTAAGGGACAGTTGCTCGTTCCAAGGTTAGCCAACTAACTCGGAGTTAAGAGCCCATCAACGTGCACACTAGCGCCACTGCTAAATAATCGTGATCGCTTAAAAAGGGGGCCGCTACGGACTGTATTGTGTATTTTTGAAGTGAAAACTTCTTTAGCGGCGCTGTGCACTTTTTGAGGTGGGGAAAAAATGATAAACTCGAGACAGCGTAAGGCGTAACGCGTAAGGCGTCTCTCCTCTCTTTCTACCGCACGGCGAAAATGTATGCCTGAGCCTGCTGTTTCATGTAGGCGGCGCAATGCGCTTGCGTGACTTATGTTATAAGTGACGGACAATGTCATTGTTTTTTTATTTAAATGCCATTTAGTGAGTTTCCCTCAAACTGATATTAATATAACGGTAGTACCAGTTGTACCCACAGTGATGATGTGCTTAGGGGTTTCAAGTAATGCGACGATACAACGCTATATGGCGTTAACCCTCATTATACATAGTGCTGCAGACATTTTGCACTATATGGCCCTGTTATTAATATTTTGAGTTACAATGTCGTTGAGTTTTCACTTCTGCCGTTGTTTTTTTTAAGTACCTTTTGAATACATAAAACTCGTTTAGTTATGATGCTGGATTCGTCGATCTATGAACTCAAAACAAAAACGGCCGTTTTAACTTTGGACGCAAAGGTACTTAAATACACAATACAGTTCGTAGCGGCCCCCTTTTTTAAATACCTGTCGTTAAATTGAAATAATCACGATTATTTAGCAGTGGCGCTAGTGTGCACGTTGATGGGCTCTTAACCGTTTATTACAGGGTTCAACTGTACTGATAAACGGTTAACTAACTCGGAGTTAACCGTTTATTACATCAGGGTTAAACTGCACTGGATAAACGGTTAACTCCGAGTTAGTTGGCTAACCCTGGAAAGCCCAAGTGGCCCTTATAATGTAATTAACAGGGTTGAAGTTCTCAACTCATAACTACTTTTCAAGTATAAATGGGGGGACGGCGCGTACGCAGTCCCCACTACCAAAAATTACGCATCCGAGTTATCCACATTAGGGATAATCGCAAGGGTCAACCCAACCGCAGTGCAATGGAAGAGTCTCGCCCTGGGGGAACCGCCTTCTTGATCACGGTATCCCCTATGCCAGGTAAGTATGAGTTCACCACAGTACGGAGCGAGGGTCGTCATTCGTGGAATTTTTTTAACACCGCGATGTACAATTCCGACGCGGAGAGCATAGCGACATCTAACGGCAAATATTGAATGAAGTTCTGTACAGTGCAGCGACGAGTTCGATGACATTGCATTAACCCTCCATGTTTGTAACCAATCATAAACCTTTCATTTCAGTCCTCATTAAGGCCGCTAGTATACGTCCATTGTTTTCACCGGAAAACGGACCGTGTTACCCGACTAGATCGTTTTGTATGTGGCTACTGACAGCTCCACCGAATATAAGTTTTCGGCAAAAAAATCATTTTTGGTACAAGCTTTTATCGCTGACTGTACTTTTCTTACGACAGACAACTAATACTCATCGAGACAATTCTAAAAACCACTAATACAATTAGGTTGCGTTGTCACAGAGTTCCTATGGCCACCTCCTGTCTCCATAATCAGATCAGCTCGATGGTACCATGATATTGCATTGTCATCCGATTTATACATGCATGCAAAATTTCAGATCAATCGGAAACAGGGAAGTGGATCAAATTTAACTTGCAAGATTTGATTACAGACCGACAGACAACGGGACAGGTGAAAGTAAATAAAAGCTTGTAAAAACAAGACATTGTTGCCTAACACGGACAATATACACGTACAAAAGCAGCCTAATACAATACTTTCGCTCAAAACTGTCTTTATAAACGGTTGCGGAATTAAACGCATGCCCAATGGGAATATTTTTCTTCATTACGGAACACTTCAAAAGTTAACAATTTGTTTTCGATTCAATTTTTATTTCAATAATCGTAATTGGCCCCCTGTGACTCCAAGGGTGTCGATACATTCAAATGATGATGATGATGATGATATCCTGTTATCCCTCATCAGGGACATAGGGCTCTCAGAAGGGATTTCCATTCTTCGCGGTCCAGCGCGGCCTCTTCCAGCTCCGCCCAGCCGAGGCCAACTGATGCCGCCTCTTTTTCCACTGTGCGCCTCCAGGTGGTACGTGGGCGACCTTGTCCTCTTTTTCCGGGAATTTTCCAGGTCAGCCCTTGCTTGGATAGGTGATTGTTTGGCCTTCGTAAAACATGTCCTATCCAGCGCCATTTCCGCAGAAGTATCTCCTTAGCTAAAGGGTTTTGGCCAGTCAGTTCCCATAGTTCAACATTGGAGATGGTCCGTGGCCAGTAGACTCCTACGATTCGCCGCAAACACTTGTTTACAAACACCTGGAGTCTACTGGTTATGTCTTGCTTGACGGGCCATGTCTCGCATCCATATAGGAGGACCGACTTTACGTTCGAGTTGAAAACCCTTAGCTTGGTGCGGCGAGTGATGACTGTGGAAGTCCATACGGGTTTCAACTGCGCATATGCGGCGCGGGCTTTATTGATGCGAGCTTCAACATCCGCTTCTGCACGTCCCAGGGGGTTCATAACACTTCCCAGATATGTAAATTTTGTTACTTCTTCAACTGGCTCCCCGTTTACTAGAATAGGCGTTGCATTCTGGGCGTGCAGGCGCATAGTTTTCGTTTTAGCACAGTTGATACGCAATCCCTCTCTTCCTGCGGCATCGGCCAGGTCATCGGTCTTCGACTGCAGATAGTCTTGTGTCGTAGCGAGTAAGCACAGGTCATCAGCGAAGTCAATATCTTCAAGGGATACATTCAAATGCGTAACTAAATCTAATTTTAAAGTATAAAGGGGGGGACGGCGCGTACGCAGTCCCCACTACCAAAAATTACGCATCCGAGTTATCCACATTAGGGATAATCGCAAGGGTCAACCCAACCGCAGTGCAATGGAAGAGTCTCGCCCTGGGGGAACCGCCTTCTTGATCACGGTATCCCCTATGCCAGGTAAGTATGAGTTCCCTACAGTAGGGAGCGAGGGTCCTCATTCGTGGAAAAATCTTAACACCGCGATGTACGATTCTGACGCGGAGAGCACAGCGACATCTAGCGGCAAATGTTGAATTAACTTCTGTACAGTGCAGCGACGAGTTCGATGACATTGCATTAACCCTCCATGTTTGTAAACAATCATAAACCTTTCATTTCAGTCCTCATTAAGGCCGCTAGTATAAGTCCGTTGTTTTCACCGGAAAACGGACCGTGTTACGCGACTTACGTCCAGTTTTGTATGTGGCTACTTACAGCTCCACCGAAGAAAACAAGATATTGTTGCCTAACACGGACAATATATACGTACAAAAGCAGCCTAATACAATACATCACTCAAATTTGTCTTTATAAACTGTCGCGGAATTAAACGCATGCCCAACGGAAATATTTTTCTTCATTACGGAACAGTTCAAAAGTTAACAATTCGCTTTAGATTCAATTTTTATTTAAATATTCGTAATTGGCCCCCTATGAAGTAAAGGGGCCTATCAAAAATTGCGCTCGGACTCCCTGACGGCAGCCGGACGCGGGTAATTATGTATGGGTGTCAGCATCAGTGCTCTCACTTTACGATCACTGCGCACTATGCTCCCCGAGACAAGGAAGTTGCAGAATGGCGGCCGCGCCGGTGTCATGCAGTTGCGCCGACACAACGATAGCGCGAGCTAACTAGCGCGCAGCGACATCTAGCGAGAGATCTTGGCAAGCGATTTGGAAATAAAAAAAACTTAAGTCTTGTTTGACGTATAAAGACAAACTTTTGAATATGTTTCTGCTCTTTTCTGTAGTCACTAATTAATATAAACCAAAATCTTAAATTATAAAACCCAAACATCTAGTTACACTTATCAGCAATTTTAAGAGGGAAAGTTTGTAGTGAATGTCCAATACGTTATTTTGACACCAAGAAGGTGGCAGACAAGCATACGGCCCGCCTGACGGTAAGCGGCCACTGACCCTAAGGACCCTGTGACTCCAAGGGTGTCGATACAGTCAAATGCGTAAGGGCGTTTTCAGAAATAAATATCGAAAACCCGATTCTCACAGATAGTTCAGTCATTATAGATTTTGACCTGTGAATAATCAGTTCTTGGATTTTTTTTTCGTAGGTCCCTCGGGGGGGGGGGGGGGGGTCACTGGGAGTGTAAATTCAAAAAGTAGACTGAATCAGGCTCCTGTGTAAATTCGAAAAACGGTTTTTCTTGAATAACTCGGCCATTTTTGATTTTACAGTAAAACCTTGAGGACAAAAATTGTAGGAAATTTGATTCTCTACAAGTTTGGTCCTCACAATTTTTCTTCTAGGATCGATATTTTGGAAATTAAATTTGAAAAAAGCGACAAATTCAAAATATTTTCATCATCTCGTTTAGTCCTCTTCATTTATGCCGTAAAGTTGAAAATAATATAATATAATAATAATTGTAGAGAATCCCTACAATTTATGTCCTCACGGTTTTATTGTAAAATCAAAAATGGCAAAGTTAAAGCAAGAAAAACCGTTTTTCGAATATACACAGGAGCCTGATTCAGTCTACTTTTTGAATGTACACTCCCAGTGACCCCCCGAGGGACCTACGAAAAAAAAATCCAAGGACTGATTATTCACGAGTAGGGTCGGTTTTTTGGATATAATGACTGGACTTAAGATCCCGGTGTTTTTGGGTTCTTTCAACTCAGAATCACTAGCATATTCAATTCTGATGATAAAATAAAATGGCCCAAAAATTTTTATGAAAATTGTACATTCCACTACGTCACGCACATACAAGTGAAAAAATTTCATACTAAAACGTGACGTAATGGAATGGACATTTTGGGACATCTTTTTTTAATGGTGGGATGGAGAATGCTGTCGATCCTGAGCCCAAGAACGTCCAGATGTGAAAGAATCATGTTTTCAATATTTATTTCTGAAAACGCCCATAAATCTAGTTTACAAGTACAAAGGGGGGGACGGCGCGTACGCAGTCCCCACTACCAAAAATTACGCATCCGAGTTATCCACATTAGGGATAATCGCAAGGGTCAACCCATCCGCAGTGCAATGGAAGAGTCTCGCCCTGGGGGAACCGCCTTCTTGATCACGGTATCCCCTATGCCAGGTAAGTATGAGTTCACTACAGTTCAACGGGAGGGTCGTCATTCGTGGAAAAATCTTAACAACGCGATGTACGATTCCGACGCGGAGAGCACAGCGACATCTACCATGAAATCTTGGAACTAATTTCCAGTCACGACTCTCGTTGGTCTAGAGCTGCCAGTTGGTTATTTTTTTGGTAAAAGTTATTATTCTACGTACATCAGAACTCCAGTCCTTGACTTGGCCAGTAAGCGACGCCTGCATAACCAGCACCGGGATAGTCTCAGTACCGATCTGCATCTCCAATGAGAGCACGATGGACGGACTGGACAGCATGCAAATCTCGTCGGTCGGGGGCTGTTCTTTTTCTACCAGTTCTTGTGGTTCCTCCATGTCCATCGCTTCTTCCGCTAACTCTGTAAGATTAGAACTAATTTGAATAAAATGATCGAAAAACATTGAAAAATTTTGTGTACATTAGAGATGGGCCGAATATAGACTATGAATAATGTTCGGTTCAGATCATAACAAACCGAAAATTCGGCCGAATATTCGGTTAGGCTAAAACTGCCAAAAACGCTGAAAATAAGTTCATACAAGTCCGCGATCTGCACTCCGCACGTGTTTTTGACCGTTCCCCTCTGGACCGGCTGGTCTCATGCCTGACCGCGAAGCGCACACGCGTCAGCTAGGGGACGCCCTTAAAAAAGAATTTGTTTATTCGGTAAATATTCGGCAGTTCGAACCGAATTATTCGGCCGAATACGAACATTTAAATATATACCGAATATGCTGAATACCGAATAGTTACCGAATATTCAGCCCATCTCTAGTGTACATTGTCCAAATGTGTAAACCGGTCTGTGTAAGGGCTATTTTTTATTTCGTTGACATTTTTAAAGTCATTTTTAAGACAAAAAAAAAAAAAATAAGAGTTCCCTATTTTGTAAAACACAGCGCAATATCACGGTATGTCCTACCATAGAGTTACAAAAATGTATCCAATTTTCGTCACTTAATGGGAAATTACATACATTTTTTTGTTCCAAATTTGGATTTCGTATTTATTCTGACCAGAACAAGGAGGTCTTCAGACCTACGATTTTTTATCAAAACCTGACAAAAAAAAACCCGGCCATATAAGCAAATATTAGCCGATTTTTATTTAGTTAAAGATTTTTCAAAATGACCCCGCTTTCGAAGTTACAACAATGTCTTTAGGTTGGTATTCCACCCGCCCAATTTCTTGGTCCAACGTGTATTTCGTCTCACTTTCTCACTAAGCAAAATGTGAGACGCAAATAAACATTGCAAAAAGAAAATGGACAGGTGGAATACCACCCTTACGCAAAAATAAAAGGCCGCGTAAATGAAACCAAATGCACTCTATGGTGCGAGAAATGGTGTGCAATTAAACGAGATTTCTCAACATCAGTTGTTATATGTGGGTTATGAATAAGCAAGAACTTACCAGTTTTCAAGAACCAATATGTATTCGGCTTGAAGGGTGCAATGTCCCACAGCTGAGAGTACATAATGATCCTATCAGCCTGCTGCGTGTCGTCTTCCTCTGAGCTGGTCATGGTTGCCATCACGCGGTTTAATAGTGCTATGATATCTGTAAATATGTATATATAAAATTGTTGTGAAATACATAAGTGATTGCACTAACGATTACTAAATTATAATGAGAGCAAAATGGTATCATTATTTAAATATTTTAAGGTATTCATGAAGAGATTGAAGAGTACTAAGAGGACAGACCAATAACGTAACGCTGAGGCTTCTATATAACTTAGTCAGAGTCTTGAGTCTAACAAGTCTAAAGACAACATATTCACTTACCGGCAGACCGGGCAGCGAAATGCTATACATGGAAGTATTCTGTCCGCTCAATTATGACCCAACGTAAACTACCCCGCGATAGGCGGTACTTACAAACTGCTCGATTGGCAATCTCAGTACCACCGAGATGACAGTCAGTGACAAATGGCTAAATTGATTTATAAAAACAACGTTTTTTTGTAATTAAAAATATATTCATGTGTCGTGAAGTGGTGCAGAAGTTATTTTAGTTCATACCAAGGACAGTGGAATCACTTTTCACTTGTAGTAAACATATAACTTCAGTAGAATTTGGAAAAAACATGACGATTTGTTTTCAATACTACCGTGCTAAGCTAAAACGTAACAACAGCATACGACTTTCATAACAACATACGACTTTTTAAATTGCGAGGATAATAGGGATGGTGTTATGCTAAATGAAGTAGACTATTTTATTAACTTGTGTTTGGTTTAGGTATTTTCTATATAATTATAAATGTAGTAATAAATTCCTTCTTACAGATTTGTATTTTCCTTTTTTATTTCATGAGATGGAGCTATAAAAAAACTACCTAGTTATTTCAAATTAATAATCAAATTTGGTATAGTCATTTTACATTACTTTCCATTCAGATTCCCACAAGACGCTATTCGCAGAGAACTATGGAAAAAAGCTGTCCAATTAGAGAGACATGAAATTGAGTGGATGCCTGGCAAGATATCTAGAATATGTTCTATTCATGAGATATAACCCGTGAGATAATCATACCCGGTCTCCTATATGTAGATACATTTTTCCTATCATGCTTTCACTGAATTAATTTAACAAATACACACATTATCTGAAAATGTTGAATATTTGAATCCACCCTCTACTGTCACATATATGTAGGTTCTCTCTCAAGCCATTTCCGTCAGTAGAAAAGAGCGGCAAACATATTAACTCACATTATAGACGGGTCTAACGCGAATTATATTCAATTACCTTGATTTACCGACGTAAATCAGTTTCGTTTCGTATAATGTGAGTTAATATGTGTTCAAAACGCGAAAGTTTAAAATATTATAAGAGCGGCAAATTTAGAAAATGTAAGCGCGCGAACGGCTGTGGTCCTATACAAAATTTTAATTTTGCACCTTTTTCTACTGACAAACTTGCTTGACCGGCTATATATGTACATATAAAATATTCTGAACTGAAAGTGGGGATTTATTGTGACTCCGCCTGTTCAAATATTTTTGACCCGATTCGTGTACCCATGTAAATTTTGCAGACTGTATAGCCAGTCCGTTTTCTAAGATTAAGTTCGCCATACATTTACTGTGGCGTACTTGATCTTAGAAAAACGGACAGACTATACCTGAACGTGACTTCGCACTGCCATGCAGATTGATAATAAAATATACAAAATACTTATTATAGCGGAATACATTTATACAACAATGATATATTTACTTATGTTGAGTTAGTCTGACATGTCATAACAACATTTCAACTAGTTATCTTTTAATCTGCATTAAATTATTATACGTGAATTATTTGACTGGTTCTTCACTGTATGGCATAAACCTATCCCTGTCCAAGTCATATTCTAATCAAATATGAACCGCGAACTCTCAGCGGCCAGTACGTACAGCAAGAAGGTTATTAGCGGATTAATGTCGCTGATTGGTAGTTATTGACATTATATGCATTTCATCTACACTTAGCTATGTACCATTAGTGTAATAAAGATGACTCTTATTTTGTTTACCAACTTTGATTACAGGCTCTGTAAACGCGTCGTCTTATTTGAATGTAGGCGTAATTGTGTATGTGTGCTAATTTGGCCCGAGAATTTGAACGGTAATGTTCCTAAAGGCGGTATCCATGGTTATATATGATCGCAGCTTACCGGGCGACACGGTGATCTTAATATCCGATACGGCAACATCAAAATGCATACAGATGTAATGCATACTTGAAGGGATGTTTACAAAAACAACATAACTGCTTAGAGCGGTTGACACTTTTTTAAGAACATTGTTAATTGTTTCAGGTGTCAACCAGTGTAAAGTGTAAATAACATTATTTGCGGTATTTGACGTCTGTCACTCACAACAGCAATACTACGTAAAATGTTTTGCACATCGAAATCACAAAGGAAAACAACTGCACTGCGAACGTTTACGTTCTACGTCTTTTTTTTTTAATTTTAGGGTTGGCCGGACACTACCGTTATGAATCGGTAGTCGTCTAAGTAAATCGATATGAATTTTTCATTTTTCTTTTAATAAAAATAAGGAAAAGGTGGATAATTAACTGTAAATATGGATATATTTATCGTCACTTAACAGACAACAAATTTGACACAGAAATAACATAAATAAACTTTAAAATAGATCCCCAGTTAGTTTCAATTTTAACAATGGGTGCGACCTACTCGGTCGGTGTATTAAATACACCGACCGACCGGTAGCTTGCGGGAAAACCATATAATTCTAGCTTTATTTAAATCTCAAATAAAAATTCATTATACGTCACAATTCGATACCTCAGTCTACGTGCCATCCAATCGTAATCGCTTGCTGTGACAATCGATTTGCGTTAGTTACATCTCTATATACGTCAGTCATAATGTGTCAAATACCGCAAATAATGTTATTTACACTATAGTCAGTTATGTTGTTTTGTAAACATCCCTTCAATTGTTTTCCATCGCATTTACTCGGAAACGTTCGTATTGGACATGCTACTTCAGTCAACCTCAGTACTTTCTATACTGAGACTAGTCGATGGAAAATAATTATGCACTACATCTGTACTGTATTTCGGCGGCCGACACAATGGGAACGATAAATATCAAATGTCGAAAAGGTAACGCTGATTCTTCTATACTATAGAATCTATAGGGACCGTGCGCGTTGGAGGGTCTGCCATCTTGTGGCCTGAATCGGAAACATATGTGCACATGTACATTGCCAAAGCAAGTGCTACCATCTACCGTTCTCGTCGGTACGTTTCCTTGTACATAGTAGGTTCTGCCATCTTGGGGGCTACATCGGAAGCATAAACAACACATTTACGCCACGCGCCAAAAATCTGACGGCTCCTATGCTGCCCTCTATAGTTCATGCACGGGATCTATCAAATGTCGAAAAGGTAACGCTGATTCTTCTATACAACCCGAACAGAGTTTTGAGTGTAACAAGTATATATTCACTTATGCTCTAGTTTCCTGGGATAGCGGTGCCGTCATATAGCGGCCGTCTCCATACAAATACTACGACACCCATATTTAGCCGTATTATTTAGTATGGAGACGGCCGCTATATGACGGCACCGCTATCCTAGGAAAACCGATCTTTACCGGGCGACACGGTGATCTTAATATTTGATATAGCGACGTCGACATGCATGCCGGAGTTAGGCGGCTGAGACAACGCGAACGACAAGTTAGCCGGTTCGAGCAGATAACGGTGGCTTTTCTCCGCCTTGCCGAGAGTGCGGATCACCATTTGCAGGCCGGAGATGCCGCCGTCGGCGACCATACGCTCTTCGTTCTTGCGCAGTTTAAAACGGGCTTCCATCTGTAAATGTTGACATGCTCATAAAATATCTTGAATAAGTAGCGAACACTGTTATAGTATGTGAGAATACAGTTTTATTAATATAAATACATAATTTTGACTGTATACATCACGGTATCATATTATGTATTCTCGGATTTAAATTTTGAATACTTTATTTATTACCATATTATTACCATAACACAAAAACAGGTTAGTAAAGGTTTCGAAGCAAAAATTACCAAAAGGGAACCCTTAGTTTCATAACCATCTGTCCATATTACACAGGCATTGACTATCCCTATTTGTCGCACTGTTCCCCCATCAGTATTGTTTTTTTTTTTTAATTTAAGTTCGCTGTACCTACTAACCCCTTAGTTTGTAAGTAAATAAAAATGTGTCTATGTGTTACACGAAATAAAAATAATCATTCATTCATTCATGTCATTAGAGAAACGAGAAAGTGCCACAAAATGGCCTAGTCATGATGGCGACTTCCAGCGCTGGATTCCGATGAGATCTTCAGGCTAAAAATTTCACGGGAGGTAACAAAGAATATTAAAAGCAAAATAAAATGATAATGATTTTCATACGTAAAGTGTCAGTAAATTCATCATTCAGAGACAATTTCAATATGGCGGTTTGTTTAAAACATAATTAGCAAGTTCCATCCCAAGTAACATTTTAGTCCTATAATTTTAGTGTTTATCGCTAAAAGCTTGTATAGACGTCGTATTAAGGTTTCAGAGGTGACCACCTGTCGTATAAAAGCGTTTGGCAACACCTTTTTGCTCTATAGGCTTATACAGCTAATATATTCTATAAGCAATTGATGTAAAGGTTTACTTCATCATTTTATAGAGCCGTTATTAGGCGTGTACTATAACAGGTTCAAATATAACCACTATAGAGCAATATTACTGTATAATAGTATTTGGAATCACTTTTATGCAACTAATTTGCGCTATTAAGGTTCCCTTTGTAGCCGCTATAGTTTTGTGTTTTAACAGTGACAAAAACCCAACTATACAACGATTTTAGGATATAGTGGCTTTAGAGATCACTGCTATAGTACATAATACTTTAGTAGTTTGCGCTATTAAGGTTCCCTGCAAGCCGCTATAGTTTTGTGTTTTTACAGTGACAAAAACCCAACTATACAACGATTTTAGGATATAGTGGCTTTAGAGATCACTGCTATAGTACATAATACTTTAATAGTTTGCGCTATTAAGGTTCCCTGCAAGCCGCTATAGTTTTGTGTTTTTACAGTGACAAAAACCCAACTATACAACTAATTTAGGATATAGTGGCTTTAGAGATCACTGCTATAGTACATAATACTTTAGTAGTTTGCGCTATTAATGTTCCCTGCAAGCCGCTATAGTTTTGTGTTTTTACAGTGACAAAAACCCAACTATACAACGATTTTAGGATATAGTGGCTTTAGAGATCACTGCTATAGTACATAATACTTTAGCAGTTTGCGCTATTAAGGTTCCCTGCTAGCCGCTATAGTTTTGTGTTTTAACAGTGACAAAAACCCAACTATACAACGATTTCAGGATATAGTGGCTTTAGAGATAACTGCTATAGTACATAATACTTTAGTAGTCATATGAATACTATTATAAAACTGTTTTGCTCTATAGTAGCGTTTTTGGGACATATTTAGAGCGTTAAAAAGCGCTTTTTAGTAGTTCTTAAATCCCTATTATATCTCATCGCTGTAAACGTCACAATTTCTCTTTTATATCACAAAACCGTTGTATAGTGGTTTTGGTTTTTCTTTTAAAAGACAACAGCGTTATAGCTGAGTTTTTGTCTTTTATAAACCGAGTTAGATACATAAAGGTAGAAAAGGACTACTTGTAAATGATAAATTTGACCTGTAATGTCTACTTATATCTTGCTTATATAAGTTCAAGCCTAAGCCACATAATGTGTTTCCGTCTAAAATATTTGTTATATTAATGAATTGATAAAAAAGATCCCAGTGATATTCGTGATTGTAGCTCAGATTTATCAAGCAATGATTTAATACAACCATAAAATCGTGACGGTTTACATATTTATCGACATCCATTATTAGCATATTTTTTACCAATCACACTGAAAAAGAAAGCAACAGAATAATAATGACTACATCTAAATTTAATAAAAATCCTATGTCTTTCTAAAGAGTTTGTAGGTGTAACTGGGTCACAGCAAAATTCTTTTGGAACCCTAATTTTATTCATGATGGCGGTGAATACTTCACCGTAAGTTCTATAGTTAGCCTATAAAAGCGTCGGATTTACGTCTTGGCTGTAAAGTAGTAACTATGGTGAATATCATATTATTTTATAAAATTATTTTATTAAAAACATAAATAAATCGAGGGCGCATTTAAAATTCCTCATTAACCTTATACTATTCTAACGGTGAAACTTCCGTCGCATATACTTTTTGCACTAAGGACCGAAATATTCGACATCTAAATGAAGCATGTTAATAAAGTGTTTACTTATCACCATTTTATTTAGTACCGTTTTTGTGAAGTAAACACACAACAAAACCACTCACAATACTTGATGGAAAACTTGATAGCAAATTGCGTAGTAAAGGAACTATGAATTCTACAATAATATAAAAAAAGCACTGTAATAGAATTTCAAATACTACTATTGTATAAAAAAAGCACTATAATGGAATCTCAAATGCTACTATAGTATAAATTAACACTATAATGGCGTTACTGACAACAAATTAGCACAAGAGTCATTATTACATCACTTTTATAGACCTTCAACGCCACGACTGACACTGTTACAGGACTACTATGTCACTGAATGGCACATAAGATGCGCCATTTCGGCTTTATACAATCTTCTTAAGTCTTTTATAGGCCAATAGGTGGTATTTCCGAAACGTTCTATCGACTACTATAGAACCACAAATTGTTACTTGGGATAGAATGACACTTTACAGCAACACTCTTTACTGAACATCGGTGGACCTTATGCCTTTTGTAATAACTTACACTTAACAGTATGAGCGATGGTACTAACATTAAGCACCAAGGCATCCTATGTTTTGTATTTGTGTGACTGCACAAGGATAATGTCCAGCTGCTCGATCTGTATGTTGACGGTCATAAAGGACAGAGGGCCTACCGCGAACCACGTTCGACGTGTTGCCTCTGTCGCACTTGTAAATTCGTACGTAAGTGTGACAGGGAGGCAACACGTCGAACGTGGTTCGCGGTAGGCCCTCACCCTCTTTGACACGGTTAACGCTGGCTATACTTAGCATTCACATTAACAGACTTAGGGCCACTTGCACCATACCACTAACCCGAGGTTAAGCCGTTAAACCGTTAACCCAGTGTCAAATTGTACTGGTAACCACGGTAACTCCAGGTTTAACCGGTTAACCCCGGGTTAGTCGGATGAAGGAAGAGGCACTTAGCCGACCAATAGTAAACCTTATATCGTTGCAAGAAGGTATACGAACGGTAGTGTTAAAGATAAGCCCGATTTAGACGATGCGAGAACTCATATGCGACTTTCATACCATTGCGGGTTTTGATTGGTCGGTTGAATTGGACGTAATCCACAGTCCGCAATGTAAATGTAACTAAAATCGCATGCGAGTTCGCGCGCAGTTTTAATCAGTCCATACTCACATTAAGCACCAAGGCATCGCAAGTTCGCTGCTCGAGCGACTCCACCAGGATGATATCGGGTTGCTCTATCTTTATATTGACAGTCATCATGGACAACTTTTGCGGGTGCGGCTCCGCTGGTTGTGTCGCGGTTGAGGCTGTCTTCTTTTTCACCGCTACTACCTGGAAGGACAAAATACGAAGTGCTAAGAGTGGTATTCCATCTGTCCAATGTTATTGCGTCTCACTCTCTCATTGAGCAAAATGTGAGACAAAATACACATTGGACAAAGAAGTTGGACAGGTGAAATACCACCCTAACATATGGCTTTATTTATAAACGTCATCAAATTAATCAGCCCTTGGTCTATGGTTGTCCCTATCCATATCCGTAATAGGGGATATTACTGCAATGTTCTGCCGCCAGAGTGCAGCACAGCGCCTATCGTAAACCATAGAGTAACTTATACATACTGTGCCTTTACAGCTGTGCTGTACAGTTTTTTGACAAGTTTTCACAGATAATAAAATATAACATTGATGCATCAAGGCGGTTTGTTTACAAAGGGCCTATCGGGAAACCTAACGATTTAGTTATCTGCCTCTTTATCGCTCAAATATGCAAAAGTGATAGAGAGGTTACATAACGAAATTTCGATTTTCTTGTTTCGCGGTAGACCCTCAGATTGTGATGGATTGTGGTAGTGGCGCCCCCTACGCAGAGTTTTGCGTAATATTCCTTATTATTAATATAAATTTAATAAAGGTTTGCTGAGTTTTATGAACAAGGAGATTTAGATTGCTGTGATTTTGAATTGCATTTTTGACATAAGTCCTACGTAAAACGTACATGAACACATAATAAACAAAATTTAAAACACAGACACCTATTTGTTTTTTTTGTGTGTAAATTAAATTGTATTTGGGTCATACAGAGAACTCGATATTCAAAGTGGGGATGAGAAATTGCAAAATAAAAAAAAAGCGGTCAACGATTTATGACGTAGTAAAAAAAAACTACTTACTAGATCTCGTTCAAACCAAGTTCGGTGGAAGTTTGCATGGTAATGTACATCATATATTTTTTTTAGTTTATCATTCTCTTATTTTAGAAGTTGCAGGAACCCTAACAAAGCAATATCTATTATTTTTATTACAAACAATGTACCTATCCCAAGTAGCATTGCAAGCTGTATATAAGCTGTATTAAAGTTTATTTGTATACTATAAGCTGTACAGTTAGGCTGTACAAAGGCTGTATAAGCGCTTATACAACCCTTATAAGTAAAAAAAAGGGCCCAAATTATACAGCCTTTGGCGTTATTAGAGCTGTAGAGTAGCTGTATAAGCAATACATAAGCTGCATAATAGCTGCATTACAGCTATATTTCGGTGTAACAGGAAACCTTAACACTACAGATAATCTCTTATAAGTACGATATAAGAATATAAGTTTTAAATGAGTTACAAGAAAGAATTACAAGAGAATAATAATCATTTAAGAAACTAAAATGTCTTAATCTTGTTCATTCGTAATATAGTATATAATGGCGACAATAAAGTGTTATAGTGGATGGTAAAAGTAAAAGTAAATATTATACAGGACTTGAATGGAATATTACATTATTGGTAAGTGCGGATTATTATTTATTGTGAGCCTGTGTATCTTTTCTGGCAAAATATTTACGCGCCTGCAAAATAACAAAGAGAAACCATAAGGAAAATATCAAAAATCGGTAAAGTTACTGTTTGTTTTTAAGGTTAGAGTATCAAAATATTTATAAATATTAATTCTAAGGCTAAACAATTTATTTTAGCTGGTAATCATAACACGGCGTTAGTCTGCTAAATATTTGCAAGTATTTCTTTAATTATATTTACAAATACGTTTTTTTTATTGTAAAATGGCGATAATTTTTAAACAGCCTACAAGATAGTTGGAGAGCATTATAATCTTAGTAGCTGTGCTGTGTAATAAATGGAGTGTCTTTTACAGCTTTTGTAATTAAAACAGCTTTATAATAGAATATTTGTATTCGTTTGGCTGTATTTCGGTTCTCCGTACATAAGTTATAATTCTCTTTAGAGATCCGTATAACAAATAAAAAACCTGTACTGTAACTGTCATATATTCCTTTAGTTTTATAATACACTTATTTTCAGAAATCATTACACTACTATACTTATACGAGTGTAAAATTACGCCAAAAGATTGTTATAAGCGACTCAGATCAGTAATACAGAAAAAAGCTGTACTATAGCTGCCAGTTATTCATTTGGTTTTATAATACCCTTACAGACAGAAGTTATACAACTACTATTCTTATAGGAGAGTAAGATTACGCCATAAGAAAAGATTTAAAACGGGGTTGACAGATACATTTGTACAGCTACAAGTGCCAAGTGATACTACAATACAGCCTGTATACAGCTTTTACGATAAAATTAGCTTGTAGTGTTTCACAACACTTAATGTTTTAAAACGGAGTTAACAGATACTTTTGTACAGCTAAAAGTGCCAAGTATTACTACAATACAGCCTGTATACAGCTTTAACGATAGAATTAGCTTGTAGTCTCTCACAACACTTTTAGTTTTATAGTAGATTTTTTATATTCTGATAAAGCACCCCATGTTTCCGCAGAATACTTTATAATGATTTTATACAGCTTGAGCTGTATAATGTCTGTAAAGTACCTTTTATACAGCTTAAATCTTTTCTGACACTCTTATACGTCCCTTAAATCACTCTTAAGTTCTTAATTGGCTGCTATATTGATGTTGCCGACACTTCCATGCTACTTGGGATATTCTTCTTTTGTTCATCGAATTAGAGACAACTTTCATGTTTATAGGGGGGGACAGCGCGTACGCAGTCCCCACTACCAAAAATTACGCATCCGAGTTATCCACATTAGGGATAATCGCAAGGGTCAACCCAACCGCAGTGCAATGGAAGAGTCTCGCCCTGGGGGAACCGCCTTCTTGATCACGGTATCCCCTATGCCAGGTAAGTATGAGTTCACAACGTTAGTGCGAGAGGGTCATCATTCGTAGAAAAATCTTAACACCGCGATGTACGATTCCGACGCGGAGAGAGTAGCGACATCTAACAGCAAATGTTGAATGAATGTTTTTTGTAAGATTCTTTTCATTAAATAACGTCTTGAATGGGGTTGGCCGGTGGAAGTTTTTAGCAGATGGCGCCATCATAGCTTGCCCTGTCAATCCCTAGAATTGTGTAAAATTTTTGTTTTTTTAATACCCTGGATGTCAGCCCTTTAAGCCAAATCTCATAGAAAAAGGGGCAAGCTATGATGGCGCCATCTATGCAAACCTTTGACAGTTGCCAACCCCATTTAACCCAAAGTTTAGTGAATGGGCTACTGCAGGCATTTATAAAAGTAGAAAAAGGCTTATATTTTTTATATTATGGTGAGAGAGAGCTGAACAAAAATACAGATTTCCTGGACTATGTGAGGAACTACTCAAAAATCTTCAAGAGAGTGTGTTTAACAGCCAAAGCAAACTATAGAAGTTCTAAACTGAAAGTGTCGGACAACAAAGTGAAGACAACATGGAATATTATAAATAGGGAAGCTGGTAAATGTAAATCACGCGATTGTCAAGTCAACATTGTCTCGGATAAACAACTGACCATGTCAAACAAACGATGTTGCCTCGGCATTCGAAGATTATTTTACTAAAATAGCTATTAATACCACTAAATGTCTACATTCATCTTCTTCTCGAGTTCATTCCTTACTTTGTGCTAATGTTAAGAAATGTAATATTAACTTTGAGTTTAGTCAAGTAGATTCAGCAATTATTGTTAAAACATTCAAGTCACTCAATTTAAAGAAAACGGAAGACTTGTGGGGAACATCCGTTAGAGTCATTAGTCATGTCTTAGACGTAATAGCGCCTTACTTAGCCGTAATTTATAATATTTCAATTTCACAAGGCGTCTTTCCAGATCTTATGAAATATAGCAAAGTCATACCTCTTTTTAAACCGGGTGATTCGAGTGATATGGCTAATTTCCGTCCAATATCAATACTTCCTGTACTAAGTAAAGTTTTTGAAAAGTTAATGTTAAATGATCTACTTGGTCACTTCAACAGACATACTTTAAGGAGAATTAGACAATTGACTAATGTTGAAACAGCTCGCCTTGTTTATTATAGTTATTTTCATAGTGTAATGTCATATGGTATTCTGGTTTGGGGCAAAGCAGCTGACATACAGAATATTTGTCTTACAAAAGAGAGCCATTCGTTCTATATATAATTTAAGGGTGCGTGAATCATTAAGAGAACTTTTTAAAGAAATTAATATTTTAACTGTAGCTTCCCAATACATATATGATAGTATTATTTATGTTGTTAAGAATCTAGACTCCTTCACTAAGAATTCTGATGTCCATAACTATAATACTAGAAATAAAAACAACCTTGCTATCAGAAAGTTTCGTGTTCGTAAAGTACAGAAGTCATTCGTTGGGCAATGCATTCATTTTTATAACAAGTTACCTGAGGATGCTTTAAGATTACCCTTTCCAGCTCTTAAGAATTACTTAAAAAAGTCATTGATGTTGAAGGCTTATTACAGAGTCGAGGACTACTTGACAGACAAACATGCATGGTCCAAACCAGAAACTGTAATAACGACAAGTAGCAATTAAAAGCATTGTATTATGTGTAGAGTTAAAGGTGACTCAGCTCAGGTAAGAATGCACATCAAATTGTATGAAAGCATCTCATAACAATCAGTCAGATTCATATAATATGTATTCTCATTTCTTTTATTGATTTTATTTTCTTTTCCTTTTGTAAGAATTTGATATGTTTTCTGAAAGAGCTACGTATTTGTATAAAGTTATGTACTCACTGAGTATAATTGCATGAATTCTATAGTAATTTAAATTGTATTTTTATTAATTACTCGTAATGCATGTTAATTATAAGATGTAATAATGTTTTGAAAAGATGTGTCCCGCCGAGTTTGTTGCCGGTCCCATATTGGGATACCCTCCTCCAATTGAGGGGGGATTTAAATCTTCTCGGGGCAGAGGTGTACGGTTGGAGCCGGTAAAGGTTTATTTGACGTTCATAAGCGCATTGTAATATGCCTACTTGAATGAACTATTTTTTATCTTATCTTATCTTTATCTTTATCATTAGAGACCATCTAAGCTAACTCTGTACAAACTTTGAAGTGATAGACCGTGGCAGTGGCACTATAAGCGTCATATTTTTATAGGAATTCGACGTTCATGGTGGCACAGCGTCAACCCGTAATATTCTGTGCAGAGTTAGCTTGGTCCTCTAACGCCCCAGACTCTTTAGAAGAGAGAAATTGATTACAATTAACTTACCCCCTTTAATACCTCTTTAAATATTGATCGTAGCGAAAAAGTGTACAGAACCTTTTTTGTGGACAATTTTATGTTTAATGTTTATGTATAATATTGTTTTGCAACGGGCCACCGTTTACGAGTTATTTACGAAAAACTAAAAAAAAGTGACCTGTGAACTGATTGTAATTAACTTTCTTCCTTTAATATCGCTTTAAATATTGATCCTAGAGAAAAGTGTTCGAGATATTTTTTGGAGGAAATTTTATGTAGATAATTTATTCTTAAAAACCAATTTTGCTATGGGACACCGTTTACGAGTTATTTACAAAAAACTAAAAAGGGACTTTAAAATTGATTATTTATAACTTACCCGCTGCTTTGTCTTTTTAAATATTGATCCTAGCGAAAAGTGTTCTACATGTTTCTTGTAGGAAATTTTATGTTTATTATTTATGTATAAGATTTTTTTTTGCTATGAGTCATACTTTTCAAATTATTAACGAATAAATAAAAACAAGGAAACTCAGAATTTATTATACTAGAACTTTCCCTCTTTATTATCTTTTTAAATATTGCTCCCTGCGAAAAGTGTACTGAATCTTTTTTGTTCAAAATTTTGTGTAACAAAAATTTTGTTTAACAAAAATTTTTGATATTGGCCACCGTTTATGAGTTATTTACGAAAAACCAAAAAAAGGGACCTTAGAAGTGATTATAATTAAATTTCCCGCGTTAATATCTCTTTGAATATTGATCCTAGCGAAAAATTGTACTGAATCTTTCTTGTAGGCAATTTTATGCAGATTACTTATGTAATAGAACATTTTTTGCTATGCGCCACCGTTTAAGAGTTATTTACGAAAAACTAAAAAAAGGGACCTTTAATGTCAAATATCTCACTTCCAGTCAAGATTTCGATCGAGCAACCGGCAAATTCGGATTCAGCGGGGTCTAATTAGGTTAAAAAACCCGGTTGCCAAAAAGTAATATGATTTGCCAGTCGAATCAAGAAGGAGAGCGATTTTGAATTTATATGTCTAGTCTATATTTGTTTTATTGTGATTTTTTCGCAAATGTATTAAAAAAGTCGTTCAATGTACGTGTGAAAGTGTTATTATTTACTTGCCCCGTGACTCGTAAATAATAACATACTTTCCACACTTGCATTGAAATGTACTATTACTACTGTACCAACCTGGGGCAGCTCTGGTGACTTGTCTGGCTTGTTCACGACGTGCGGGGACTTGTTTTCGGGGGCTCCCTCCAAGGAATCGTCAGGAGCCTCCTCCTCAAGTCCTGTTTTCATGAAATCCGCTATTTTGTTCAGGAAGTCCATGGCCAGGATGAGATTGAAACTAAACACCCTTATGTCGACTGAAAGCCGGAAAAAAAATGTTACTTGAGTAAGTCGATAAAAAAACTTAAGAAATCAGTATTTAAAACGCAGGACTATAAGATTTAATAAAAAACTTAAGTAAATCTTGCACAGTTTACAATTGTGTACAGTTTACAATTACCATTAAATGAAAAAAATCAATGCCTAAGACATCATTTTGGAAAACAGCTGATATGAATTAGCAAAGGTTTTGCTAATATAAAAAAAATATAACTTACTGTATGTGTCTTGATTCTTCATAGTGTACGTGATGTCGATCATACTTCGTATCTTGTCTGGGGCTACCATTAAGGGTTCGTTTGTATCATCAGGCATCATGTCACCAGATTCTCGGCGACGCTCTAAGTACCTGAAGGCATGATAAATAGAAATGATTCTAAAAACCAACAACATTTATACTACTGAATGTAGTGGCATTTAAGGGTGTCCGAATGTTACCTGTAAAAATTCTAACTAAGGTGGTATTCCATCTGTCCAATGTCAATGCGTCTCACTCTCTCATTAAGCAAAATGTGAGACGCAATACACATTGGACAAAGAAGTTGGATACCACCCTTAAGAAAGGACGGTTACCACGAGGAATCTCTTACACTGACCCGCCTGTTTCTATTTTTATCGCACGCGCGTCATTATATTGCTGTCTCGCCTATACCGGCTGTCAATGGCACTGTGCGAGCGGGACAGCGATTAATTATGCGCGTACAATAGAGATAGGAACAATTAATGTACAAAATTCCTTGGGGTAAACGTCCTTTCTTTATACGTTACATTCAAATAAAGGATCGGTAATTTTTAAATACAACATTATTAGCTATCATATCATAGTCAGAACGGACATTAATATTAACCAACTACAAATGTACAAAGTACAATAAAATCATTGAGATAGACATTTATGACCTTGAGTTTTAATAAAATGTGACGTTCAAAATCAAATGGTACCACATTGTCGCTTGCCATAAGGACGCTCTGACAGGTGATTCGTGTAAAGATACAAGCCAAATTTCGTCTTTATGGTAAGCGACAAAGTGGTACCTTTTGATTGTGAACGTCACAAATGTTGACATATTATATACCTGGTTAACTTCGCGCCACGATCGGGCCTGGTATCGTCTAAAGTGCAGTCCACTAGAAGTAGCGATGTATTGATTGAGTTATCAGAGAACATGCGGCCTTTTACAGAGAACAGTGCTAGGCAGAAGCGCGCTAGTTCCATGTCTCTTTCAGTTCCTGGTGCGGAATTCTGAAAGTTATACGATCAACGTATAAGTCATTCGTTTTTAAAGTGAGGTCGTTACGAAATTATATTCACTATTGTATTAAAATCCGCCAACTGGTACCGCATAAAAACGCATTTAACCTTTTGAACGCCAAACGGCGCATCCATTTGCCATGCCACTGACGCCACGGGGGTAAAATTTAGTTTTGTGAATAAGTAATGCCAACCTAAAAGTGGGGTGTTTTTCAGTAGATTTTGATCAAAGAACGATCGATGTCATATGCCGTCTTTGTCACGATTTTGCGTTGACGTCAATTGCCGTCTGTGGCGTTCAAAAGGTTAAATAATTTGCAAGACCGAAGTAATCCCATAAGTGTTCCGTGAACAAAGTTTTGTACGGAACACTAAAAAGGAACGGAACATTGTTTAATGTTTATCAAAGTGGAACACATTACATTACTAGTTCCTACAGATATTCAAATCTGTTTCTATTGATGATTTTTAAGTAAATATGGGGGGGGACAGCGCGTACGCAGTCCCCACTACCAAAAATTACGCATCCGAGTTATCCACATTAGGGATAATCGCAAGGGTCAACCCAACCGCAGTGCAATGGAAGAGTCTCGCCCTGGGGGAACCGCCTTCTTGATCACGGTATCCCCTATGCCAGGTAAGTATGAGTTCACAACGTTAGTGCGAGAGGGTCATCATTCGTGGAAAAATCTTAACACCGCGATGTACGATTCCGACGCGGAGAGCACAGCGACATCTAGCGGCAAATGTTAGAACAAACTTTTGTACAGATGGGTGTTATAACATCAACCGCAAAATTTACATAAACGTAACTTAATACATTATATACTTACAGTGGTAGTGTTCACCAAATCGATGACAAAACTATCCATGGTAAAGGCAAACTTGATGGTTGTCCTCGGTTTCTTGACATCCACATCTTTCACCGCTTCAATAGAAGCTGCCGTGGTTTTCCGCGCGTCATGCTTGCTAGTACTTCTCACAGTTTTAGACGTCGCCTTTGGTACGCTGGCGTGAGACTTGACCTCCTTCTTCTGCCCCTCTTGAAGGTTCTGGTTGAGAATTTTCATGATACTTCTGTAGTCACTGTGGCCAACTTTGATCTGGAAAATTAATGTTCTAATTTACTATCAAGTATATTGGAAACTTGAAAAACTTAATTTTATGGTTGTCATCTCTCTGATAACTTCGGGCCACTTGTACCATTCACTAACCCGAGGTTAACCGGTTAAACCTGGAGTTACTATGGTTACCAGTACAATTTGACACTGGGTTAATGGTTTAACCGGTTAACCCCGGTTTAGTGGGATGGTGCAAGTGGCGCTTAGTCATGTTTCACAAATTATCACAGCCATTATGCGTCTCTAAAAAGGAAAGTTCTTATAAAATAGCGCCGCTAGCTACTTAATACCATAGAGGACTAAAATAAGAAATGTGATTGGAGCGAATTACGAATTTAAATAGCTTATTACCTCAATTAGTACGTAATATATTTTTAATTAAGTTATCTTATAAGCGAAATGGAATATGCATGATCCGTGATACCACTCGGTTCCCTTTCCTTTGCTTTTATAAACTAAAAGATAATTATTTGTAATAGAGAGGTAAGTTTAAGAAACGTCCCCCTTAGTTTGACATCCAAAGCAGATGGCGATGTACTGCGCCATATGTTTTGCGGTCACTGAATCGTCAAACGTCAACTTTTGACAGTCAGAGTAACTTTACCCGTCAAATTAGAAATCTTAGGGTCTTTATCTTAATTTTACACATCTTAGGGTGGTATTCATCTATCCAATATCTTGAACCAATGTTATTGCGTCTCACTCTCTCATTAAGCAAAATATGAGACAAAATACACATTGGACAAAGAAATTGGACAGGTGGAATACCACCCTAACTCATCAATGTATATTTTTATAAACTTACCGAAATAGTCTTCAGTCTCCCTGATAAGTCCAAGTCTGGGAGAGGCTCGTACCAGGTTGAGAGGCTCCTCTTTACGAAAAGCTTCAAACTCGTGGGTTTTAACAGCTTCCTTTCGTCTTTCACCGCCGTCATATCGTCCACTAGGCTAACGCAGGAAAGCCTGATGTCTACTAATTCGAGCGTTAGTTCGTCTACAGTCACTTTGTTGCTGACGTTCTAGAATAAATAGTTATTTGTACAACAAGAGATCAAAGTTTGATATTTCTTCGAGTGCTTATTTTGAGTCCCGTGCAAGCGAAAGATTCTATAATAGATTCACGAGCGTAGCGAGTGAATCTAATTTAGAATCTTGAGCGTAGTAAGGGATTCAAAAGCGCACGAGATGTAAATAACTTTGATCTCGTGTAGTACACAAAATTTTTCACCCTAAGCAGTGAGAACATACCTAGAGGGACAGAGATAATAGAACCCAAGTATATCGAACTTGTATTAGACCCCGCATGTTGATATGACTATAAAGGTCACTTGAATGTCATTTTGTCTCACTCAGTGAGCAAAATCGCATTTTGCTCACTGAGTGAGACACAATCAGTGAGCAAAATGCGATTTTGCTCACTGAGTGAGACAAAATGACCCAGTGAGCAAAATCGCATTTTGCTCACTGTTTTTAAGAAGCAAAGTACCCTTGTTCGAGCTGCTGAGGTGAAAAAGAAATTGTGGAACCAGACAAATTAAGTTGGAGATGGGGTTCCAAAATTTGGGTCAGTCCCAATTTTATGAGTCGTATGTAACGCCATCTAGTGAGCGCACACAGTATTATAAATGGCAATGTAAAAAAAATACATGAATATTAAAACGCCATAAAGTACGATACGACTTTTTTTTGCTGAAACTAATCCTTATCCATAGTTATATGTACAGTCTGCAAAACTATTAGCTTAGCTCCCCTGCGTACATATTTGTCATTTGATATTTACCAGTCGCTTTTCGGTGAAGGAAAACTTCGTGAGAAAACTGGACTAATCCCAATAAGGACTAATTTCCCCTCTGGGTTGGAAGATCAGAGCAGTCGCTTTCGTATAATCTAGTGTCTACGCCAATTCCTGGGATTAGTTGCCAAGCGGACCCCAGGTTTCCATAAGCCGTGGCAAAAATAAATGCATGATGAAGTATAAAGATGTACATGACCATCTTACCTGAACTTCCAAATCAACGAACTTATTTTGCAGCGTCATCCGACCCAAATCAACCAGCAACGCCTTTTTACTCTTCGAGTTCTCGGGCACCACTATAATAGGGGCCGCCAATCGAACTTTCAACGATAGTTTAGTGGAGTTCTCGTAGGCGTTCTGTACGTTGGCGCGGGCCGACTCGACGGCTTGTGATGACGCCTCTATGATCGCTTGTTGTGCTGTTTGGAAATTGTTTAAGAATTCCTGAAAAAAAGAAAAAATACATTTTAGTACAGTAATGTTCTTTATGAATTAATCGCTTAGTGTTAAATTGCTATTAGATTGACATATCTTTACTGTTCGCAACTTAAATAAAGATATGTATAGTAGAGGTAATATCAGGTGAACCTATACTTAGGCTGGTGTTGTGATACTATATTAACTCGAAAAGTAGATTTTCTCTCTCTCTCTCTCTCTCTCTCTCATTTATAAAGGGGCATAAACGCTATCAAATAATATACTCTGAATTATATTTTGCTCCTTTTAGATAAATATAAAATTCTATTTAAAAAGAAAGTACTTCAGTAAGCAATCACGAGTACTACTAGCACCTTCTATTTTAGTTTAGGTAAACTAACCTGTGAGCAATTCGCAATTTCTTATATGTATTTATTAGAAATAAATACAGAAAGCTATTATAGATCGTTCTCTTCCGTATTTATTTTTAACAGCATTGCCTATGTTAAACCTGAAGACAAACATGAATATCCACAACTTCATTCATGTAAGTACGCATTTAAAAGAACTACTAGCGACATCTAGTAGCAGCTGTGTATACTATGAAGCTTTTCGATCGGTATGATAAAGCTACAGGGTAATTTTTTTTTTCGTGTAGCGGGTTCGATTCCCGGTTCAACCATGTAATTATTTAAAAATCTATATATGCAGTTTAAATTGTTTTTTAAATTAAAATAATGTCTTCTTTCAGTAAAATGTTCCATCTACAATATTCAAGGTACTTTCCCTCCATGTGGCATAGCCGTGGGACGCCCTGTATAGCCTAATCTCGCTCCGAGTGTATGAAGACCCGAAGATAATGAATAGGGAGATAATGTTACAGTCAACCTACCAGCATAGAATTGACGAACCAGTTGAGGAACACTATCCTGAGGCAGTTGATCTGCGCGTCGACGCTCATGTTGACGTCGCTGACGTTATTGCCTTGCTCCAGGTTGTACATCACCACTTGGACGTTCATCACGTCACCGCCGAGGACTTTTAATATCTGGAATAAGTAATTGTAATACGTTAGTTACGTTAGTTTGAATTGGTAGTTGCAGTTAGTTGTATTTTATAAAATTGTTGATGTATTGTTATTATTTTTGCTTGTATGTAAATTCAATGGTGACGTGTAAAAGTGCCTGCCTATTTGCTGAATAAATGTTGAAGTTTGAAGTTTGGAACATGAAATATTAAACGTTTTGAGTCATAAGCTCAAATTTTCTTTAATCCAGTTTGGTCCTTCGTCTCTTAATTAATTTCACCCAAAAGCAACGCGAGTGATACTTAACTAGAGTTAATTTAACGCTTAAATTTGCATCTTGAATAAAAGGAACGGGCACTAAAAACGTGACTCGCGTTACTCTGGTCGTTAATGACACACGTTACAGACAGTGTCTTCCAGCAAAGCTTATCCATATATTGCTCATATAGCAATGAAAAATTTAAAAGTCTTGAAATGTAACAAACTTTTTCATGATTTCATCGCGGTATGTTTACGTGCAGAAATGTAAGTCTTTCCTATCTCTTTTAAGAACATACAAAACATATTTTGTACCAAAGTGTTCAATTTTCTGGTTCGTTGGTCTAAATCCGTTATGTGTTAGAATGACTTTGCCTATTAGTTACGATACCACTTCGGCCTAAACCCTTTAATCAGACAAAAAGCTAAGAAATAACAGAAAAACATGTACTTACATCTTTATGTATCGTAGCAGGATTCAAATCCTGCACATTGATATCAGAAATAGCGCAATCCACTTGCGTATACGAGCTCTTCAAAATTAGACCAGCAGCCGCCTTCTGCAGCTGAACTAAGCTCAGGCGACGTCGGTCCGTTGCGAATTCTATCTCTACTGCGCCGATCTTAACGTTCACTTTCAATTGTATGGTCTCCACTTGCTTTTTGCGCGTCTGTTTTGTGATACTGGCTGAAAACGTTTAAGTTCTTCATTAAAATATCGTTTATGAAGAGTAAAAATTCTCAATGTGAGAGTATACAATGTTAAATAATTGGCTTAAAATGAAAAATTAACGGTTAGGGAAGAAAAATAAAGATTCGAATTATTTGTTTTAGATACCTTGTTTCATGTCACTATATAATATGTTAATCGCAACAATTAGCATAAAAATGCCCACAACCCTGGTAATTAACGAAAAAAATAAAAGGAGTAAAATTATTAAGATACTACTAGCGCACTCTATGAGTGGCTCTATATAAACTATGCTTCGTCTGAAATATGCGTCAGTTCTCCGAGCGAACCACGATTTGTATTTTGTCTGAGGGTGCTAATCCATCTGTCCAATATCTTGGTCATGTCATTGCGTCTCACTCTCTCATTAAGCAAAACGTGAGACAAAATACACATTGGACAAAGAAATAGGACAGGAAGAATACCTCCCATACGCACAAAAGGTGCCAGGTAAATATATGAGAGGTTTATATCGATATAATTCATACCTAGAAAATAGGCTTCAATAACTTTCGGGAACATGAAAAACAAATTGACTGCGCCAGAAGTGGGATCAGTTCAGCTAAGGGTGGTATTCCACCTGTTCAATGTGCATTCCGTCTCACTCTCTCATTAAGCAAAATGTGAGACAAAATACACATTGGACAAAGAAATTGGACAAGTGGAATACCCTTAGACAGACTCTATGAGAGTTACCTTTCGATTTTACTGCAGACAGAAGTTCCTCGTCTTCGACAATAGTCTCCAATGGTCCGGCGTTAGCGACCCGATCAACGGTGCTTCGAAGATTTTGCAAACGCGTCTACAAACAAACTTTAATTAAAAAATAAACTCTTTTACCAACGGCATAGAGCACAAATTACAATTAAACCAACAGTTTTACTAAGATGCCCGAATAGTTTACCTTTAGAATTAGGATAATGTTCTATGTATTTTATACTATAGTCTGTCAAGCCATTTTTGTCAGTGGAAAAAGCGGCCTATTTAAAAAATGTAGGCGCGAACGGTTATCGTTCCATAGAAAATTGGAATTTCGCGCCTTTTTCTACTGGCAAATTTGTTTGACCGGCTATATTATTAATGTTTTAAATATCAAGTTACGGCGCGGGCTCTAGCCTCCGAAGACCCAGAGTCATGGTATAATAATATACTCCGCCTGGTACTCTCTTCCCGTCTTTTCGTGGTTACGTGACTGACACAAGCCTACGTCATCATGCGACAGCGGTATATGATAATATGCGATAGCGCTATATAAAGTGGCAATGTTATTGTGACGTAGGCTGGGAAGAGAAGACCATGTTTTATTAGATTATAGAGTCATTTTTGCAGTTTTGAATTTGGAACCTTCTTTTATTCAATTATAGTTCAAAATTCGATTTTAATTTGTTCTTTTTAAAGGAACTCAGGACTAAGGATAGGAGGCTAGAACTAGAAGGACGAAGGCGAGTTAGTATGTCTTGGTTGGTAAATTCGAAAAGGTCTAAGCTTTTAGGTTCAAATTGTAACAACGTGCCATTAGGAGCGGCTGGACGGAGCTCACTAAGGTCAAGAACGCCAGCTACCATTCTTACAGTAATCGCACACCAAACTGTTGACCATGTCACTATCTCTCTCACTCTTGTTACCACCACACCAGCGTGAATGAGAAGTTTTACGGCCCCAATCATAAGCTTAGTTTGCGGATAGTGTAATGAAAAGTTATTACAACTTAAATTGTATAACTTTACTATACGTATGTCTTGGCCTCCAACACGACTGCTTGCCACTGATCCCGGTCCCGAGCCGTTTCTCGCCAGTTTTCAACCCGTAGCTCGCGCAGATCAGCGTCCACCACATCCGCCCATCGAGCAGGATCAGTGGCGAGCAGTCCACCCACACACACACCGAGGCCGAGACACACTTTGGGTCGCTGCGCCGGAGGAGTAAGTAAGTACTATACGTATACCTGATATTCGTTGACGATCACAAGTATCTCTTGTAGGCCTTCGAGATGAAGTAGGACTCTCAAAGTGGCGAAATCCAACTCGATAAGCTGCTCCACCGATCCGTAGTGGCTTCTAAATTCCGGGCACTTTTTGTCGACCTGCAATATTAATATGTATTCCGTGTATATTTTACAATAAATAGGTATATAGTGAAACACTAGACTGTTTTTGATGTCTTTTTAGGGTTCCGTACCCAAAGGGTAAAAACGGGACCCTATTACTAAGACTCCGCTGTCCGTCCGTCTGTATGTCCGTCTGTCTGTCACCAGGCTGTAGAACCGTCATAGCTAGACAGTTGAAATTTTCACAGATAATATATTTCTGATGCAGATATAACAACAAATACTAAAAGTACGGAACCCTCGGTGGGCGAGTCCGGCTCGCACTTGTTCGGTTTTTTTTATTTACTTTAGCTAAGCCACTCACTATCGCTAAATTTGTTGTTTAATTCGAATATACATAGTAGTAATTGCTATGACGTATGAAAAATTACAGTTATTAGTTATTCTGCTTTCGATCAAAATGAGCAACAAAAGCAGTACAAAGTCCCGTAAGCGTAGTTTTCACAGCTGAAGTGGATGGCGCTGTATTTATTTATACTTTATTGCACAAAAGAAAACTTATCGTACAAAAGGCGGACTTAATACAGCATTCTCTACCATTATCTGTATGCGGTAACTATAGTCTGTATCTTTAGGTATTTAAATAAAAGTAACCAAACAATTTGTACATTTTCGGGTAGTTATAACATTTATTGGTTAACCAACCAAATACAAAACCGCCTGGATCTGTCACTGAACGACCTGACTTTAACCTACATTATTTGATCATGTAATGTTTTCATTAGAGATGCCACGAATATTCGGCAACTATTCGGTATTCGGCCTATTCGGCCACTTTGCCGAATATTCGGTATTCGGTCGAATGTTGCCTATTATTCGGCCGAATACCGAATATCTATTGCACCTACTTAAAAAGTAAAAATACACAAAAAATTACCAAAAACTAGGTACATAATTAAAATGTATTCTTGGAAAGTAGTTAAATACGAAGACACGTTTTTGAGCATTTGTTGATTACAAAATATTTTATTTTTAACATGGATCTGATTTTATTGACTCTCACTACATTAATTAATTCTGTTCAACATAAAAATAGATCTTAGCAAACGTTGTGCTTAGTTGGCGAACAGTTTTCATAATAATTGTGATTCGGGTGCCGAATATTCGGTATTTGGCCGAGCGACGGGCCGAATATTCGGTATTCGGTATTCGGCCAAATTCACTATTCGGGGCATCTCTAGTTTTCATCTACCCTCAACTGGCTTAAGGAGCCATTTGGGGTAGATTTTGTTTACTTTTATTTAAATACCTAAAGATACAGAGTATACGAGGGTACAGTCACCTGCAATAATATGTTACACAATGAAGGCCGCAAAAATATCTGACACGATCTTATTTGCAGACCCATAAGAGAGTGTCACATATTTTTGCGGCCTTCGAAGAGTAACATATTATTGCAGGTGACTGTACATCAAAGTCTTTAGAATTGATATCAGCTAAACACATAATGATACGTTTTGATTATTGGTCACGATACATCACTTTTTGGTAATAAATTGCATAAGTAAAGACATAAATAAATTAATTACTTTTTATGTTATCGATAAACAATGACAGTAGGGTAGGTGATGTCTTAATATCAGTACATTCAGGCAAGTTTTTGTGATCATTCAGGAACGATTTTCTCAAAATTGTTGATGAAGAAGTCATAAAAATTGGTACTTAAATTAAAACTTGGGTTTTTAAGAATGAATTAGAATTTAATAATATGCTTGTAAATTTTAATTTTCAGGCTAGGATGTCCTTTCAATGTTAAAGGTAGTAATTTTAGGTCTTCACACATTTATTTGTTCAATTCAGAAAAAATAATGGAAACATACCACAAAAATAAATATGAAAATACAAAATAAGGCCTATCAAACATTGTTCAATAAAAATCAGAAGAATCTTTTTAAGAAAAACGCAATTAAATAAAATACATAATTTTAAGATGATTTTGGGCCTCAGACCATGCAGTTTCCCAAGAATGCTGCGCAGAATCTTGTGCTTGAATTAAAGAGTTGCGTATTGCGTAATCAAGAGTATGTCTTTTGCAATTACTTCACATTCTTTGATTCTTAAAAATCTCCTATAAATTGGCTGTACTAGCGATAAACTAAAAAAAAAGGAACATTAGTACCTAAAATTGTGTTTCCTTTTTTTTTATTGGACGAAGATGCCAGATTTTTTAATACTGAATATGCAGATAAACTAATAAAGAGGTTGCCTAAAAGAAAAAAATAACAGGATACCTGTAATTCCATGATATCATAGCGTTTTTGATTCCCCCTCGTAGTTTGACAAGCAGTAATATTTGACAATTCAGTTATTAAAAGGTAAAATACTTACGTTGCTATACGTGACCGCGAACAAAGAATGGCTAGCAATTCCTTCGCAAGTAGTGTCCTCGTTTTTCTGAGTAACTTCAGGTGTGTCGATCATCTGTATCATGCTCCTGCCTTGTCTGTGATGCTGCATACCGACCGCGCCTAGTCTTACGGTCGCCTCTAACATGAACGTTTTCTGGGTGGCAGTCAGTTCCAACATGTAGAGGGAGAAAACTAGGAATTTGTCGTAGGATTTCCCGCTGGTTGCTTTCTTGCGATTCACGCTTAGGACTAGTTCTGAGGAAGAAAATTAGGGGCATCTTAACCCTTTAGTCCGTAGCGGCAACATACTTAAAACAACAACGCATCTCTACTATAAGAATTACGGTTCGAAATCGAATGAATAGAAAGGAATGTCAAATGTTTAAAGGGTTAAAATATTTCGTCCTTCTAAGATAGATTTGGTATTATGTCCTATTTAATTCGCACATAGCGCAGCGTATCAAACAGACAACAATCTAATTCTAAATTAGTATAATTAAAAGGGGGGGACGGCGCGTACGCAGTCCCCACTACCAAAAATTACGCATCCGAGTTATCCACATTAGGGATAATCGCAAGGGTCAACCCAACCGCAGTGCAATGGAAGAGTCTCGCCCTGGGGGAACCGCCTTCTTGATCACGGTATCCCCTATGCCAGGTAAGTATGAGTTCACAACAATTCAGCGGGAGGGTCATCATTCGTGGAAAAATCTTAACACCGCGATGTACGATTCCGACGCGGAAAGCACAGCGACATCTAGCGGCAAATGTTGGAATTAACTTCTGCACAAGTGGTCAACAACAAAAAACATTTTAGTGCAGTTCGGGCCCCTCATGTTTATAATTTTTACAATACGAGTACGGATACGATTTATTTATTTAAGCCTTTTATTACAAGCTTTTATTTACTTTCACCTGACCGTTGTCTGTCTGTTTGTCGGTCTGTAATCAAATCTTGCAAATTAAATTTGATCCACTTCCCGGTTTCCGATTGAGCTGAAATTTTGCATACATACGTAAGTCGGGTGACAATGCAATATTATGATGTCATCGAGCTGATCTTATGATGGAGACCAGAGGTGGCCATGGGAACTCTGTGATAAAACAACGAAACCTTATTGTGTTTCGGGTTTTTAGAATTGTCTCGATGAGTATTAGTTGCCTGTGGAAAGAAAAGTACAGTCAGCGATAAAAGCTTGTACCAAAAATGAAATTTTTGCCAAAAACTTATTATTTCTTTAATAATACATGATGTTATATATTACAATACATTTTACATTTCATTTTTATCCGTTATATTAATATTATTTTAAGTGTGTGTACAGCCCATGTTAAAATTCTTTTATTTAACGACCACAACCCTCCATTGAAACCACGTGTACGATAGTTGCGATTATTAACAAGCTTTTATTAGGTCGACCTGTGTGTAACTATGTAATGGAATATAAAGGTAACTAATTTAACCATCTTCCAAGGATCGAAGCGTCATGAAAATTGGCAGCTGTATGTAGTTCTGATGACAAAACAATAATATGGTACTGTCGAACTGATCTGATGATGGAGACAGGAGGTGGCCATAGGAACTCTGTGATGAAACAAGGCAACCTAATTGTGTTAGGGGTTTTTAGAATTGTCTCGATGAGTATTCGTTGTCTGTCGTAAGAAATGTCCAGTCAGCGATAAAAGCTTGTACCAAAAATGAAATTTTTGCCAAAAACTTATTATTTTGTATCATGCGTCACTTGATAGAAAGTAACGACCGCCATGACATGACATGACAGCCGATACAAACTGTTATAATAGTGTATTTAAAAAATAACAAGCTATTTCTCTTCTAGACACATTACTTGACAAAATCGGTCATATGTCATATATAATAATGGTTCGATATAATGACGTTACGAGTCAAGTAGATAATCGGTTTAGGAGCTTATGCGAATCGAATAGGCGTGTTGCTTTTGCATTCATGGCTCAAACGTGACTGTTATAAGTTGGTTGCACCAAACCGCCTTTCACCGTTTTAGCGTTCGCTAAATTTTATTGTATGGAAAATTTCATAGTTCTCTGCTGCTTGACGTTTTAATTGTGGTTGGTGCAACTGGCCCTTAGTCTAATTTTGCATACGTGGACTGTAAGCACAATTTACGGCCTGGCCACGAGATTGCGTGACTGGCTTCGGCTAAGGCGACAACCATAAGTTAGATAGATAGATTTTCGCCTCAGCCAGTCACGCAATCTCGTGGCCAGGCCAGGCCGTTAGCCCGAAAGTGATCGCTCATATTACATGTAGATAAAAACTTACCATTCATTATAAATATGGCTTCAACTTCAGTCAACTGCACGGATTGCTCGTCCGATTTCCGTTTGGCTCGCGCTGTATCACGTTTCTGTTTTTCAATCGGGTCAAGATATTTCGTCAACAGAGATAAACTTGAACCTTTCGATTCGGAAGCCTGAAAATGAAAATATAATTCAATGACTGGTTTTTATTAATTTTAGTCAATCGACATACTAAATTTAATTATGAAAATAAATACAATTGATATATTACGAAAGAAATGAAAATAAATACCTCCAGTTACGCTAAGTTACATGTGTTAATACATATTTCTAATTGAACTAAGAAACACGTCAAACTAGAGTCCTTTTCATTTAGAAGTTTGAGTTTTTAATAGCAGCCGAACTTTTTTTATCTCTATTTGCCAAAAACCTCGTTACTTCTCGTTTTTTTTTCAAGTTTTTAAAACTACTATTTTATGGGATTGAAAACTATCAAACATTTGTTACGGTAGTTAAATGTCACGGCAAGACTCGACGCAAACGCTAACCAAAAGTGGATCCACTCAACAGTTTGAAAATGAGTATTTTGTGAGTCAAAGGACTGATCGAAGTTTGACATGCTATCTAAAATTTCTAAGCGATAATTATCCACCACTAGAAAGATCAATGTTGATTTACCAACTCATTATAACCTATTTCTTTGAAAAGCGCCGCAGCCTCGTAAGCGCGGCCAGAGATGATATATCTCAATCGCCAGAAAACCAGCTTAAGAATGAAAAAGAAAAAAAATTAAAATTAAGTTTGTTTAAAATATATATATGAAAAAGTAAGTAAACGTACCTTAAGTTGCGTAGATTCCTCTGCTTTAGGCAGAGGCATGCCTATTAATATTTCACAAAGAGTTAATAACCTGAAAGAAATGATTATAATTAATAGTCGGTAAGGAGATTTTTCAGAGTTATAAATCGCGACACTTTATTTTTCATACAGGGGAAAAAGTTTCCAGGACGTTTCATAAGACGTTCGATGTTAGGATTAGTGCGAAAATTTAGTACATATTTTCAATGGTATCAAGTAGTAAGACCTCAGCAGTTGATGAACAATGAATGTAAGGGGTACACCGATTGGTGGATATCCTTGCTCGTGTCATGGGACGCGATTTTAGTCCGGGCTTTCTTATCGGTTGTATTGCACCTGTCCAATTTCTTTGTCCAATGTGTATTAGAGCGTTTCTTTTATTTTTTGCCATTTTTATATATAGTGACCTTTTTTGCCACTTTTGTGTTATTTCTAGTCAGGATCGCGAGCCCTTTTCATCCTTATAGGAGAAAAAAAGTGTCCTAAAATTTCCATACCTTTTTCAAACTTTCCTTTTTGTTATCGCCATATTTCTAGTCAGGATCGCGAGCCCTTTTCATCCTTATAGGAGAAAAAAAGTGTCCTAAAATTTCCATACCTTTTTCAAACTTTCCTTTTTGTTATCGCCATATTTCTAGTCAGGATCGCGAGCCCTTTTCATCCTTATAGGAGAAAAAAAGTGTCCTATAAATTTCCATACTTTTTTCAAACTTTCCTTTTTGTTATCGCCATACACACTATATGGGGAAATGGTAACACAATAGGAAAAAAACTCTGGGACATTTTTTTATCCCATTCGGATCGAAAGAGCTCGTGATTCTGAGTAGAAATAACACAAAAGTGGCAAAAAAGGTCACAATATATAAAAATAGCAAAAAATAAAAGAAACGCTCATTTGCGTCTTACATTTTGCTAAGTGGGAACAATTGGACAGGTGGAATACCAACCTATTATTGTGTTAATTTCTGGCAGTTGAAGTAACAAAATTATAGGTAAAAGATATAAACAATTGTGACGTTCCACGGGAAAAGGTACCTTATGGCGGCTGGAGCTTACGTCGCATAGCACCGCAATAGTATTGAAGCGGTGTTGATAATAGCGTTGACATGCGCCAATCGCCATAAGATACCTTTACCAGTGTGACGTCACAATTGTGTTACGAAACTCAAGAATCATACCTATCCTCAGAAGCACTAATAGCTATTTTCTGCAGTTCACCCCTGATCCTAATCTTGGGCAGCCTCGGGTCGTCTGTGATCAGGCACTTGTGTATCTGTATGACCAGGTTCGTGGGTTGCAGGAGATGCAAGGGTGTAGCTTCGTGGCTGCCTATAGCTGACTGCCAGTCCTCGTTCCGTAAAGCTATCACGATCTGGAAGTAAATAACCTTGATGAAAGAACCGACTCCATACAACAGTGTAATGCCATCACCTCGTGGTCTTTGTCAGCAGTTCCACTTCACCAAATGTCAGTTTCCAAGAAAGAATGCACAAGTTACTATACAAAAAAACATATAATAAAAGTGTGCCTAAATATTTCAAGAGCAGCCTCGATTTCTCTACGATCCGATCCGAATATTGGCCTGATGAGTGATGACAATGGGACCATTGGGGTTGGCAACTGTCAAAGGTTTGCAAAGATGGCGCCATCAAAACTTGCCCCTTTTTCTATGAGATTTGGCTTAAATGGCTGGCATCTAGGGAATTAAACAAAACAAAAACAATTCTAGGGATTGAAGGGCAAGCTATGCTGGCGCCACCTGCTAAATACTTCGACCACCCAACCCCATTTTCAACCAAAAAAATAAAAATCCAAATCGGGCCGTCTTTAAAAATTCGTACAGACGTAGAGTCAGCTGCAGAGAAAAGCTACCCCTCGTGCATATAGATTCGCATGCAAAGGTGCATAAAAATGGTTACGTCGAATTAAGAATATCCTTCTGTATAAAATCGGTGGTAAATATCAAATCAAATGATATTTCGTACATAAGTTCCGAAAAAGTCATTGGTACGAGCCAGGATTTGAACCCGCGACCTCCGGATTGAAAGTCGGACGTCATATCCACTCGGCCACCACCGCTTTTACACCGCTTGCTTTTCGGTGAAGGAAAACATCGTGAGGAAACCTGCATACATCCGCGAAGAAATTCAAAGGTGTATGTGAAGTCCCCAATCCGCATTGGGCCAGCGTGGGGACTATAGCCCAAGCCCTCTTGCGAGTGAGAGGAGGCCTGTGCCCAGCAGTGGGACGTATATAGGCTGAATTATTATTATTATTATTATTATTATAAAATCGGTAAAAACAATAGAGTTCGTAAAGGGTGGTTGGTATTCCATCTGTCCAATGTCATTGCATCTCACTCTCTCATTAAGCAAAATATGAGACGCAAGACACATTGTACACAGAAATTGTACAGGTGGAATACCACCCTAAGCAACACACAGTTGGAATGCTCTTATAAATTTTATCATCATCACATCATCATAACTTAAGAGCTTTGCTCTTATCGGTGGAGTAATCGCCTCTCATTTCTTTCTTTTGCCAGTATTTTAATTTCCTCATACGACGCATTATTTTTTATTTGGCTGAGCCAAGCTGAGATAAGTAATTCTAGGTCTCCCTTCATCTCTTGTTTTTCGAATCCTGCCTCCTGCATTAAATTGCATTGTTTTTGCATTCCTGTTATAAATTTTAACTTACCTGCATTTCAGTGAGCTGAAGATCCAATTTGTCGTAGCTGTGGCGAGCAATTTCCTGTATAATCTGGTCGTCCGCCAAACCCTCCTTGTACAGCCTGTGCACGTCCAGCGTCTCATCTCGAGGCTCGGATTTAATGCTGATGGCACCAAGTTTCACTACTATGCACGGCTCCTCTCTGAAAACATTAATGTGAAATGTACCTTTATGTGTTATCTGTCGTGGCATCACCGAATGGGCCCTACGGAACGGAAGACCAGCGCTGGCTTTATAGCTGCCTAGCATTTTGCTGAGTTGGGTCCATCGTGATGCACTCTTTTCTTGCCGTTGTTGTCTGTCTGTACATGTTTGTACATGTTTTGTGATCGTCACGAATAAATATCTTTTATCTTATCTTTATCTAATTTGTATTCATAGTCTGTATGTGTTCCTGTTAGCATTTTTATTGAAGTAAAAGGCGATTCACACATTGATACCGCGATCTGTCTCGTTGACACGTTCCGGGTGTGTTGTGTTAGACTGCATTTTTTGTTAACAAACGAATGGTGGTATTGGTGGTATTTCCATACAACCATCAACCATACATTGTTTAAGAGCCGCTTATCTGACAAAGTTAGGGATTATGTCTACGAACTACGGATTAGAATCCGGATAAGAAAATTTGTGTGGTTTTACAAGGATAAGTATTTACCCATTTCCCACAACAAGCCTAACTGTGAGGACTAAGTCGATTTCTGTAATCTCATCCCTAAATATGAATTAATTAATTACGATAACATTTTTGAATGATTCACGGTTAGTTTCACTAGACTTATATCGACCGGGATATGGACCATGATTACCTTTTCCCCGGCTCGGCCAAGAAGCCACGAAGAAGGGTAGGCGGCGTTTTTTTTTCTGATCCATATAAGTATAGTAATTACTTACGGTTTAAACTTCCCAGTCTGCGACACGACTATATAAGAAGCCGCGATATCGATATCGAGGTCGATGAAGGTGTGTTGGTGCACGGCGTGCTGCATACCCAGCGCGGATTTCTCCTTGAGGTCTGCCATTTTGTTTTCGGCGACCGCTTGTAAACTGAAACAGAGTTATGGTCCTTAATGCTCTAGTTTCCTAGGATAGCGGTGCCGTCATATAGCGGCCGTCTCCATACAAATACTACGACATCCATATTTAGCCGTATTATTTAGTATGGAGGCGGCCGCTATATGATGGCACCGCTATCCTAGGAAAACCTATGTTAAGCCAGGGACCCGTCCATCCCTTCCCAGAAAAAAGCATTTAAATGGCTTAGTCGTTTATCGAATGGCCCCAACGATTGGCTTTCCCTTTGAATTGCTTACCCGTTCATTTAACTTAGCTCTAGGAAGGGCTTTTCCTTTCAGAGCTTAAAAAAAACTAGTTTTTATTTTACCGTTCTGTTGCCATGCATGATTTATGTATCCAAGTCAAATTGCAGCTTTCTAGCACTAACGATCACGGAGCAAAGCCTCGGTCAGACGGACATGGCGAAACTACAAGGGTTCCTAGTTGACTACGGAACCCTAAAAAGATGACTGATAAAAATAAAAGTAAACCCAGAAACTTACGTAGTCAAAGCTGAGGACTCTGTTTCTGGTTTGAAGACGTTGACTATCTCGATGACAGTTTGCGCGTCGTAAATAATTTGCAGCGGCCGCGCTGACACTCGCACCCTCTGGTCGCATTTGCCATCTGGAACACATCATTCATATCACTCGTATGGGTTATCTTTTCTGAGCATATGTATTATTTCCCTTAGGCCTGAGTGAACGCTCGAGTTGAGCGTGTAGCGGGGCGGGGCGTACGGCGTGCATGTTAAACAAATGCAAACGTATAGGAGCGGCCTTAGTGCACGTTGCTCAAATCACTAGGACGGACTATCCAGTGGTAGGACTACCGTCTAAAACCACCAACGACCCTCAATCCCTAGAATTGTGTCAAATTCTAGTTTTTTAATGAATTTTATGGCCTGGATGCCTTTACGCCAAATCTCATAGAACAAAACTAGAGAAACGGGCAAGCTATGATGGCGCCATCTATGCAAACCTTTGACGTTTGCCAACCCGAATGGACAGTTTGCAATATATGAAGGTGTCATTAGGTTCATCGCAGTTGTTGGGGTGATATTAAGGTATATTAAAAATGCATGTGAACCCCAACCTGCTGTTCTGTCAGTCTTTTAGTTTCCTTAATTCAATCTGTTATTTGTACCGAAGACTTTATTTTTAATTTTTAATTCTTTTTGTTAGAACAGCAATAAACTCTAGTTATGTGAAACTTCTGTCTTCATCATCATTAGGCCTTGTACATCTTTACAGGTGATTTAAGCAGCATCTATGACTTACATTATCTAGGTCAGCGTCGCTCGTGGCTATATAACCCGATCCTTGAACGGCCCAATCGCTCACATTTATGAAAAATAAAAGTACGCGCACCGAGGCGACCCTCATCGCGCATGTGTTTTATTGCCCGTTTTCGGGCCAAAACTTGAAACCAGGACCTTTCATGGAGCTATCTGTCGTCATAGAGCTCATTAACCGGTCGAAGTAGCGTTAAAATGTGAGTAGAAAATTTTGCTGTCTCACCCAAAGGTTTAGTCTCAAATGTGACATTCAGTAGGTTGACGTCGCTAGTGACCTCCTTTGACGTAACGAGTTGTGGTGTGTACTCTCCTTGTTGTACGCCGGTCACCGTGAATGCTTGCATTTGCACGTCCACCCTAAAATGAAAGGGTTATCTTATTAGATAAATCAACTTAGGACCACTTACAACATTCCGCTAACCCAGGGTTAACCGGTTGAACCTGAAGTTGCCATGGTTAGCAGTATAATTTGACACTGGGTTAACGGTTTAACCGCTTAACCCCGGATTAGTGAGATGTTGCAAGTGGCCCTTAGAGATGTAGTGCATAATTGTTTTCCATCGTATTTTCTCGGAAACGTTCGTATTTGTCATGCTACTTCAGTTAACGTCAGTACTTTTTGTACCGAGTCTGACTGAAACAGCAACACACGTTCGTACGTTTCCGTGAAAACATGATGGAAATTAATCTACATCTGTATTTTTTATCAAATTAAGTTTATCATTTAAAATTGCAATTTAATTACAGACATTTATTCAAAAGTTATAAAAGACAACCGGGTTTCTCGATACTTGTAGCAAGGAGTATGATGGAAAGTGAAAAAACAAATTTTAATATAAGAATATTGTCCCCAAGATATAGGTAATACTAGCGCCATCTAGTCGGAGTTAAGTAAACGAATGTGTGTGGAAACTGTAATTGTGGCTTTTTTACAATAATTGACTTATTTCAGCCAAAACCATAGAGAAATAAGCCAACTTACAAGAAGCTTTAACCGAGCTTCGCGAAAACTCATTTGACATAAGATTTCGCAAAGCTCGGTTAAAGCGATTATAAATTAAAATAATTAAGTTTGTCATTTAATATTGCAATTTAATTACAGACATTTATTCAAAAGTTATAAAAGACAACCGGGTTTCTCGATACTTGTAGCAAGGAGTATGATGGAAAGTGAAAAAACACATTTTAATATTATGATATTGTCCCCAAGATATAGTAATACTAGCGCCATCTAGTCGGAGATAAGTAAACTAATGTGTGTGGAAACTGCAATTGTGGCTTTTTTCCAATAATTGACTTATTTCAGCCAAAACCATAGAGAAATAAGCCAATTTATAAGAAGCTTTAACCGAGCTTTGCGAAAACTTATTTGACATAAGATTTAAGCTTGACAAGTATTCAGTTTTAAGCAAGTTTTAAACTTATTAGAAATACAATTTAGGGTGGTTCAAAAAACATTTTTTTTTATTTTCCTACGGGGCACCCCCTTATTTTGTTACACTTATTATGCTGATAAAATACACCAAGTTTCGTTATTTTATCTCAACTACAAGGGGGTGCTACAACACTTTGAAATTTTTCAAAGTTGTATGAAATCCAAAAAAAAAAGTTTTTATTATTCAAAATTTTATATAAGTATCTGGTTTCACACTATTTGCACATGTGATTTATAAGTTTTTAAGTAGAAAAACATTTTTATTTCTATTTTTTATAATTTTTCGAAAGTAAGATTTTTTGAATTTCGCCTAAAAAAGTCATAAAAACTAGAAATATTTTTTTTTTTACTTAATAACTTTTAAATCACACTTTCAAATAATGTGAAAACCACTACTTACATAAAAATCTAAAAAAAAATAAAAATCTTACTTTTGAAAAATTATAAAAAATAGAAATAAAAATGTTTTTCTACTTAAAAACTTATAAATCACATGTGCAAATAGTGTGAAACCAGATACTTAAATAAAATTCTGAATAATAAATACTTTTTTTTTTGGATATCATACAACTTTGAAAAATTTCAAAGTGTTGTAGCACCCCCTTGTAGTTGAGATAAGATTACAAAACTTGGCGTATTTTGTCAACATAACAAGTGTAACAAAATGAGGGGGTGCCGCTTCTTCTAACTAGAGTTTGAATTTTTCCCATACAAACGTGAACCACCCTAAAATACATTTTATTATACCTCCTAAAGAACTTGATAATATCCTTTCTATAGGAGGTATAATTAAATGTATATATAATAATATTAATTTATTATTTTTATTGAGTATAAAAACTCACGTATTATGGAGTGAACACTATATGCTTACACATTTCTCTATGGCCAAAACCAATCCCATAAAATTAAATAAATCTGTTGAAGCTTTCCCGACTAGTCGGCGACTAGTCGGTACATCCCTAATTATTTATTTTTGACAATAATTGAACATAATACAAGTACTACTAGCGACATCTAGTGACAAATTATATACCTGATCGCATTGGCGCTCGGTCTCTGCCCCATCTCAACCTCAACGTTGTCCACGCAAGCCTTCAACACTTCCTTATCATCGTTCACAGCCACCTGACACCTGTCGAGACGGAAGCACATCTCAACGGCCACGTATTCGGTAGGCAAGTGCAGTGGTGCGCTGTTCTCTTGGTAGTCTATGGCACGGAAGAGCTTCGCCTTCTCCTCGGGAGTCATCGCGTTTTGGAACTGTTTCACTGAAATTTGTAAAATGGTCTATTGTTATAAAGTGTCATTCTATAGAACTTGCTAACTATGTAAACAAACCGCCATATTGAAACGGTTACTGAATGATGATTTCAGTATGGTATGGCGGTTTGTTTACATAGTTAGCAAGTTCCATAGAATGACACTTTACAGTCGCCATCAGATATATCGGAGATGACAAGATACTCAAAAATATCTGAACACGCAGTCTAATGTCTTGATAATCTAATCTTTGTTCAGATATTTGTGAACACCTTGGCCGCCCCGATATATCTGATGGCGAGTGTACAATGGCTGCGATTGCCGGCCTAGAATTACACTAAATGTACATTAGTACTGAAATTAGAAATACGATTTGTCATTGATTTTACATATCTAATACGGTCATTTAATATTTGTTATTAGTTATATATCTTATTATTTAGGAAGAGAAACTCACTAATCTACTTGAAAACTTATATTAATTTGTCAATAATAAAGATTAAGAAAAAAACTGAGACTCCGTTTTACAAAGATCCGTTAGAGTGGTATTCCATCTGTCCAATTTCTTTGTTCAATTGTCATTGCGTCTCACTTTCTCATTAAAGCAATTGGATAGGTGGATTTTTTTTAATAGGAGGAATTCCCCCTTAGATGTCAGGTCGCTAAGTAATGAAAAAATACCCATAATAATATATGTATATCACTAAAGTTATCATATCATTCAATAATAAATACATATCTGGGGACATCTTACACAGATCATCCTAGCCCCAAACTATAGTTCGTTTTTTTAGCATTAGAAAGAACTTGTAAGAAGGTAAGCGATCTTGACATGTCTTTTAATTGAAAAACGCTTTATAAAAATCAATAACTATTACTTATGAAAGCAGAAGAATATAAAAGATCGGATTAGATTCATAATTGTTACATATTTGCCGTAACTTATTTTTAAAACGTGTTTTTCAATTAAAAGACACATCAAGATTGTTTACCTTATTTCTAATGCTAAAAAAACGAACTATAATCAAAGCTTGTACTATGGCTGCTAGGCGACGATATACATACTTATATAGGTAAATACATACTTATATACATAGAAAACACCCATAACTCAGGAACAAATGTTTGTGTTCATCACACAAATAAATGCCCTTACTGGGATTCGAACCCAGGACCGTCGGCTTCACAGGCAGGGTCACTACCCACTAGGCCAGACCGGTCGTCAAAAATTTGATAATACTTTAATTAGGAATTAAATTATTCAAAGACTACTAGCGCCATCTATGAACTCGTACGAAAAGAGCCCAAAATCGACGTTGTCATTATAACGAATCTTTATAAACCCAAGCCTAATAAAAGCATTTATTGGAATTAAGCTTGTTTGAGGAATTGTTGGCAAAATAGTTATGATAATATTTGGGTGAAGGGTAACTCCATTCGTTACAATGTTGACATGCCTTTTGAAAACATCCTTACTATGAGTATTCCATACGGAGTTGCTTTTCGGGTCTCTCTTAGTACCTACATCAAATTAAGTAATTTGTTAAGCATAATTAAACAAAAAAAAATTAAAGATCTCAAGTATAAACTATAAGGGTTTCTAGTTGACTATGGAACCATAAAAATCAAGCTTCAATTTTTGTCTGATCCTATGACCCAAATCAATTAAGGTACTCGTAAGGTAAACGTACTGGTGCTCGACGCGGTCCCAGTAGCCAGTACATGTCATCTTGAAACTTAAGTCATTGTCAATAGAGGTGACAGCATGTCCATCTATTGGGCATTAGCATGTCGAGCACTAGACCGTATTCTTTATAAAATTAATTCGTAACGAATGTTTGAAACGAGACATATACATACTATATTAATTTTCATGATTAAATGGGGGGACAGCGCGTACGCAGTCCCCCCACTACCAAAAATTACGCATCCGAGTTATCCACATTAGGGATAATCGCAAGGGTCAACCCAACCGCAGTGCAATGGAAGAGTCTCGCCCTGGGGGAACCGCCTTCTTGATCACGGGATCCCCTATGCCAGGTAAGTATGAGTTCACAACAGTAGGGAGCGAGGGTCCTCATTCGTGGAAAAATCTTAACACCGCGATGTACGATTCCGACGCGGAGAGCACAGCGACATCTAGCGACAAATGTTGGAACTAAATTCCATAAAAGGCGAATGCGACACCGACTTATTGTATCTGATATTATGTATAGACATTATTTGCTAAATAATTATAAATTGATGTGATATTTGAGCGTATATTTATATAGCGTGTCTAATTATGTTTTTTACATGTACCGCTAAACTACCTGTTATGTTACCTGATTTTCCCTAGCCTTCCCATTTAGAGTAAAGGTCCCGTATTATGGCTCCTCTACACGATGGGCCAGCGCCGGCCACTCCAAGGGACGCATTTATGCGTTAGAGGGATTATTCTACCGGATGGGGCTGCGTCCCTTGGAAAAGCCGGCGCGGCGCTGGCCCATCGTGTAGAAGAGCCATTATAAATGGTGGTGTGAGCTCACTGATGGCGGTGCCCTCGGCGAGCCCGTCGTCCCGGCCGCCGCCGCCCCACCAGCCGCTGAACCAGCCGCGGCTCTTGCGCGCCTCCTCCTCGAGCTTGCCCAGCCGCTCCACCTGGAATACGAAACAAACATTTTTCACCTTTCACAGGATGGACGTGCATAAGGATTAAATGTTTTTAGGGTTCCGTACCCAAAGGGTAAAACGGGACCCTATTACTAAGACTCCGCTGTCCGTCCGTCCGTCTGTCTGTCACCAGGCTGTATCTCACGAACCGTGACAGCTAAACAGTTGAAATTTTCACAGATGATGTATTTCTGTTGCCGCTATAACAACAAATACTAAAAACAGAATAAAATAAAGATTTAAGTGGGGCTCCCATACAACAAACGTGATTTTTGACCGAAGTTAAGCAACGTCGGGCACCAGTATTTGAACGGGTGACCGTTTTTTTTTTGCTTTTTTTTGCATTATGGTACGGAACCCTACGTGCGCGAGTCCGACTCGCACTTGCCCGGTTTTTGTTTAGTTTTAAGTGTGTGTGTGTAAAATGTATTTTCGAACACAATCCTGTATTGTTCATGAATAAATACTATGACTATAAAAACTTTGGAACACTTTTTCCCCTATTTATTAGGGTCTGTAGAGCTCCTGAATCTGAGTAGAAGTAACATAAAATTTCCAAAATAAAAAAAGTTGTATTTACAACTTTAACTCCTCAAGTCCAAGGAATATACAATGTAAAAAATTCTAAGGCCGGGGTATTTTGACTTCGCATCCGGGCGACATAAAAACAACTTTTCTGGCGACGCGCTGTCGCGTCCGCGGGAGTCTAGGTATGAAATAAAATGGCCCACTTGACTGTCAAATTTAAGGCACCGTTTTCTTACATCTCTTCTACTTTTAATAGGTAATGACGATGTGATATGTGAACTTACTTCCATCTCAATCCTTTGACGTATAACGACCAAGTTGAGCAAGTCTAGTTTTTTCTCGGCCTCGTCTAGAAGACACTGTTGCTCTTGGGTAGCCTTGCCTGTAACAGACGAATTACTTTTTAGAGATCCGCACAAAACTGTTCGCGGAGCTCTTATGGGATCACTTCGGTCTTGCAAATCGGTTAAATGCGTCTGTCTCAAAGACCGTTTTTCTTTCTAATCGTTCTGTGTGTTCTGGAAAAAGGGACCTTGCGATATGGTGCTAAGGTTTCACCAAACAACTTGTAAATCAAACTACGTATTAATAGAGCGTCTACCCCGACATAGTAGCACAGACGATTTCTATCTTTTTTTACATTCGACATCGAAACCCTTGGTTTAGGTCTGTGTCCAAGTCTCTTCAAAGATTTGTCGGAAACTTAGAGATACCATGTATTGACAGTAGCCAAATAGTATGCAGATGTGGTCCCATAAAATTTCACATTTTACCCACGCCAAGCGTTTTCGTTGCTTCCATTTCTAATGCCACATACACATGCCAGTTCCCTAGCTCTAGGCATTATAATACCATCCAGCGAGAAAATGCTGCCCATATCTTCAGTAACATACGGCAGCGTTAGTTTTATTTTTAGTAATTTACTCACTATAATAATATAACAGCGTACGTAGAGGGCAGCACAGGAGCCCAGCCATTCAGTGTCAATAATAAGTTATACTGAAACCACAGACAAAACATCCTCTAGACTGAGCATAGTCGCGCTACCCCCTCTGCCACGCATACGGTAATTTTACTCCATGTTCGAGTCGAAAGTGTCTTTGTGTGACGTCCGTGTCTTTGAACGGACCAATCACGGCACGGGACTTCGCTCACCTCGTCCCGCGCACCCCCGCATTTTTGGCATCATCGGTTGCATGAAATAATTGCTCTAAACTCGGTCTAGAGGATTCTTAGTCTATGACTGAAACACACCCAACTTGTTAGTAGAAAAAGGCGTGATATTCAAATATTCTATGGGACTTCATCTCTTCGCGCGTACTTTTTTTTTAATTTGCCGCCTACTGACAAAGTGGATGTGCCAGAGTATGTTAATTTCGATTCAGACCACAAGGTCGCAGAGCGTCCGACTAGCACCGTCCCTATGGCCCTATACTTTATTCGTTTATTAATTTAATAATGACAACCGACCTTTATTACTCAGTTTGCACTGGTACACCTTCGCATAGTCCTTGCACAGATTCCTATGTGTCAACATGTGCGTCCAGTCCCAGTTCCTCCTTCTGCGGAGCACTTCCTCCTCCAAAATACACTTGTACGCGAAATGCCACCATTCCTTGTAGTGGCCGCGGTATGTGCGGAGGTTTGGACGGTATTTTCTGAAATTATTGAAAAGGTATTTCGTTATATTATGAAAAAAAACACTTTCAATTCATGAAAATACTAAGGTGTATTCGGGTAATTCCGAATGTCGAAAACTGTCGGATAATTCCGAAAAGAGACTTTTATTATGATGGAATTTTGGGTGATTTTCATCTGAATTTCGGAATTATCCGAATTTCGGAATTACCCGAGTAAACCTTATTTATTTTTGGAAAACCTTATAGAACCAATTAAAATTTCCTAAAATTCTATTTTAAAGTTCCTACGTTTATAATAAGGCACCTATCGAAAGGGCCAATAACTCTCTACTTTTTTTACAGTATGAAAACTCTTTTTCATACAAAAATCAAAATAATTTCTTTTTCACCTCAGCAGCTCGAACAAGGGTACTTTGCTCACTGAGTGAGACACACTCAGTGAGCAAAATCGCATTTTGCTCACTGGGTGAGACAAAATGACATTCAAGTGACCTTTATAGTCAAATGTCATTTCAACATGCGGGGTCTAATACAAGTTCGATATACTTGGGTTCTATTATCTCTGTCCCTCTAGGTATGTTCTCACTGCTTAGGGTGAAAAATTTTGTGTACTACACGAGATCAAAGTTATTTACATCTCGTGCGCTTTTGAATCCCTTACTACGCTCAAGATTCTAAATTAGATTCACTCGCTACGCTCGTGAATCTATTATAGAATCTTTCGCTTGCACGGGACTCAAAATAAGCACTCGAAGAAATATCAAACTTTGATCTCTTGTTGTACAAATAACTATTTTCTGCAAATCGCAGGCCCAGTTTAGTTATCACGTGAATAACGCATATTTCCATAAATATAATTATTAATTTCACCTAGATATCAAATCGAAAATCTGGTTCAGCCACAGGAACACGTTGTTTCAAATGCAAACACTGACGTCGCATTTCTAGGTCAGTTCTGCCATGCATAACGAAATGGCATATTTCAATCGAGACAGTCGAACTAACTTATCAGCATAGATAATTAGACGAAGAAAATATACATACACACTTAAACGCGTAATGTACTATAGTGTAAAATATTGAGGCGGCAAACCGATATATAGGCGCTGTACGGAGCCATAGGTTTTATAAGTATGCAAACTCACAAACGCGCGCCCAAAGACTGTGGTGGCCGCTTACAAAAGACGGGCCGCACGCTTATTTGCCACCGTTGCCGTCGTGGTACAAAATGCATTAAAAAGGGCAAACCTCTGTTAAGATTTTAGAAATTCTCATTTTAATTTACACAAACAAGTCAAAGTGAAGACAAGTTTTTAAGACATTTCTGAGCATGTAACTTTGTGTAAAAATTTCTGTTGCTGATTGTACATACATGTTGACAGAACAATATCCATTGTTTGTTTTGGTATCTAGTTACTTAACAACGACAAGAAGTTACTTAAGATTTACAACAGGTATAAACTAATAATTACGCTAACATGCTAAAATGAACTTTACACAGTAGACATTAAGTGTATTTTAAAAGGATAAACAATACATTAACGTATAATTCTTGACCTATGCAAAGCCGGCGTCTAAATGCTAATATTTTATAACCTAATAGCTAGTCAATCAATAGCAATGAGAATAAACTTGCGACGACTTCTTGAATAGATTGGATATTACTTATTAGTGTTCAAAAACTTGTTTTTCGAGTTTAAAAACTAACTAATAAAGTATGATATTCAATCTTATTATGCAAACCATATTTACATTTACATGCTAGTTTTAATTTTTAATTGCGCACGCACGATTTCCGCAAAGTTTTTTTATGTTACTTTTTTTAAAGTTCATTGACAGTAAACTAAACTTGGGCGTGTCGGCTTCTGGCTTTGTATTTAGTTTCAGTTTTACTGCAGTTACAACTGCAAAAGTTCTAAACTAAAACCTACCTGTACGGAGCTCCTTTATTCATCCTATCCATAGAGTCAGCTAGCAGCATCGTGTCTTGGTACCGCTTCTTGTTCAAGTTGACTGAGAGTTGCTCCATGTGCAGCGTTAATATCACTTTGGGTAAACTAAACTTGGGCGTGTCGGCCTCTGGCTTTGGATTTAGTTTTAGTTTTAATGCAGCTGTTTTCTAAACTAAAACCTACCTGTAAGGAGCTCCTTTATTCATCCTGTCCATATAGTCAGCTAGCAGCATCATGTCTTGGTACTGCTTCTTGTTCAAGTTGACTGAGAGTTGCTCCATGTGCAGCGTTAATATCACTTTGGGTAAACTAAACTTGGGCGTGTCGGCCTCTGGCTTTGGATTTAGTTTTAGTTTTAATGCAGCTGTTTTCTAAACTAAAACCTACCGGTAAGGAGCTCCTTTATTCATCCTGTCCATATAGTCAGCTAGCAGCATCATGTCTTGGTACTGCTTCTTGTTCAAGTTGACTGAGAGTTGCTCCATGTGCAGCGTTAATATCACTTTGGGTAAACTAAACTTGGGCGTGTCGGCCTCTGGCTTGGGATTTAGTTTTAGTTTTAATGCAGCTGTATTCTAAACTAAAACCTACCTGTACGGAGCTCCTTTATTCATCCTGTCCATAGAATCAGCTAGCAGCATCATGTCTTGGTACTGCTTCTTGTTCAAGTTGACTGAGAGTTGCTCCATGTGCAGCGTTAATATCACTTTGGGTAAACTAAACTTGGGCGTGTCGGCCTCTGGCTTTGGATTTAGTTTTAGTTTTGCTGTGGCATTGATTGGGCCAAGCGCTGAAAATAACAAACAGTGTGGATTAAAATAATATATTGGGTATATATTTGATAGCGACGGTTCAAAGGTATAACCTAAACATGGTACTGATATTGGCTACTATAGCTGGTCAAGCAGATCTTGTCAGTAGAAAAAGGCGGCAAATTTGAAAAATGTAGGCGCGAAGGGATATAGTCTTATAGAAAATTTGAATTTCGCGCCTTTTTCTACTGACAAGATTTGCTTGACGCAGTATAGTGATTACTTTCTATATTTTAAAATCAAGTTCACTAAATTGTTTAAAATGTGATGAAAATAAGCCATGAGGCACATGACAAGAAATAAAATTAGCCCAAATACGGCTAGGAAACAGTGTTTAATCAGTTCCATTACGGACTTCAGTTGACAATTTTATGGTGTTCAACAGGCACAGTTGAATAACTCCCTAACTGGAGCTTTCCAAACACAAATGTAAGTATCAATTTAAAATCTCACACTTTTGAATATCTGCTCCTATTTGAAGTGGATTAAAAATGAGAAACAATGTAAGCCAATTATAATCCTCTTACCATATCTATAATACGTAGGTTGTGAAGACTTGGTCGCGATCTCTTTCTCCAGCCTATCCCTGATGGATTCTTCTGCGTGTTTCGAGTACAGCTCTGTCGCCGGGTTCCAGTATATTGCCAGACCGTCTAAATTTAATATCTGTAAACAATAAGTTTGTTAAATTCAACTGTTATTAAGAGCGCCATCTCTCTCACTATGAGACCCTAGCCCTAAGTGACTGGGATAGGAATTACTAGTAATGTAGTTAACCTATTGAGAAATGGCCAAAGCGATAAATCTTCTTCAGGTTGTATGTAAATGTATTCGAGAAATTCGAATGATGGCTATGGCTCACGAGACCGGGTGGAGTGTTCTAGCGTCAGCCGAGAAAGTTGAACACAATGTTCAAATAGATCATCGGCCATAGTTCTTTTTGAGATCAGGATAGTTTTTAAACAACAAGGTGGTCCAACAACTTATCGACACAGGCAACAGTTGAGGAGAGTCTTTTCAAAAGGGCGTATTTCTGTATGGACACCATACAATAATGAGCCCTTTTGAAAAGACACTCTTCAGTTGACTAAAGTAGCTGGAGTACAGCACGACCGGTCATTCTGGAGATAACATCCAATGATGAATTTCTAAACTCGGTTAGAGTCAAGCCGATAATAATCGTTTGTCCCTTTCCGACGTATTAATATGATGGAAAGGGACACACGATTATTATCGGCTTGTCAACTTTAGTAAACGTTTATGAATAAGGGGGTAACTATGTATATAAACTTAAGGTTTAAAATGGCACAAACCTTAAAAATCTTAGTGACGGCGTCCTGTATAACCGTTTGTTTCCAGTTCTCATCAGTCGTGTGCACTGAGAGGTTATGTAGTGTGATGCCGAAGGAAAAGGGCGCCTTGGGGTTCGTTATGCTGTCCTCGTAGCGGATGTGGATGTCTTTTATGTTCAGTTGGACGTTCTTTATGATCTGTGTAACTAGCTTCTCGACGAACGTCTCGTCGAGTTTGTTTTGATCTGAAATTATTTTATAAGACTATTAGAACAAGTTTTTTACTCTCCTAATATATGTACATAATAGCTCGCATTTCTAGTACAAAGCTACAAGATGGCAGGCTCTACAACGCGCGTTACGGGGAGAGCGCGTGAACTGTATACGGTAGTATTTCATTATTTTTGCCTTATCCGACGTTTCTGCTGGATTGCACCTACCAGCTGTAGTTACGTCCCAGTAAAATCATAAAATGTCTACGGAAAAATGGTGGTTCTAATAGCTAAATTTAATATCTGTACAAAACGCTAGAGCTTAAAGTGTAGACGTGTAGTGTAGTGTAGTGTACGTGTGTGTGTGTGTGTGTGTGTGTGTGTGTGTGTGTGTGTGTGTGTGTGTGCGCGTGCGTGAGTGTGCGAGTGTGCGAGTGTGTGTGTGAGTGCGTGCGTGCGTGCGTGCGTGCGTGTGTGTGTGTGTGTGTGTGTGTGTGTGTGTGTGTGTGTGTGAGTAGATGGTAGCACCTGATTAAATTGTCAATGTAAAGTTTAGGTTTTACATTTAGGCCACTAAGCCACAATCTAATATATATGGGTACTTGGGTACTATACGCGTTGGAAGTCTACCATTATCGACCTTAGATAACCATATAGTCATAAATCCCGTCACTGAAATGAAATAAGTTTATTCCTACCTTTCTCAGCTTCTTTCTTCTTAGCCTCCTCAACCCTCACCAGCTCGGCCTGTTTCGCTGCCAGCGCTAGCTTCTCCTCTTTCTCAGGGTCATACACGACCTCAGCCGAAGGGTTCACGATCAGGAAGAGGCGTTCGATGGACGCCTCCACCGACGCGCCGTATAGGTTCTTCCATGGTATTTTGAGGACGAGTTTTCCTGTAATGTAAATAATATTTAGCTTATCCTACAGCCTACAGTCTACACGGTCAATTTATAGTATTAATTACTTCAATGAAATTTCAATCATTTTCAATTGCAACAGCCAATTATTTTTGATTGGTTACCTAATAGGCTTTAAGGGGTTATCACACCGATGTGTTGGCGTGACGGCGCTATGCAAGTATATGCCTATGTCCCGCTTGCACATAGGAGCGGCGTGCGGGTCCGCATCCAATGTGATAACTGATAAGCCAAGGCTATTGGCTATGTGTGTGGCTGAGGAACAAAGCGATAATCGCGCAAGGTCGCAAACCCTAGCCGCTGCTGAAGATTTTCTATATTAGACGGGTTTGTGATTATTAATGATCTTAATAACATTGGCAAAGTTTAATCTTTAACAAAAGCTGTTTGTTTAGTAAACAGTAGGTAAGTAGTAAACATTTTTATCTGATAGTTGCTGATAGTGAAATGAATCACTATTAAAATGTCACGGACCTACTAAGTACCTAATTAAAAAAAAACATACAATCGAATTGATAACCTCCTCCTTTGGGATTTGGAAGTCGGTTAAAAAAAATATTAAGGGCAATCCAAATCTTCGTAAATTATAAGTATTTTGTTAAATTTCATAGGTAGGACCTACATATAGGTACTGTATATTAGTCAAAATTCAAATCAACTTCCGGTTTCAATCAACTGTCCGCATTTATACCATCGAAATTGAAAAAAATATAAGCTTATTTGATAATTGTCTTATAACATTCTCACAAACGGCTAAAAATAAATGATAAGAACTAATTAATGAAACATAAATTCTTGTTGTATTGGTTAACATGAATATTATCACCATCCAGTAATGTCAGCGATTGACCTTGAGTTTTTGTTAGTGTGAGTCACTCACACAATTAAATCGTATGATTTGATTGGGGGCATGATGTCATAGTCTGGGCCACAGGAATGTTATTCTAACCGTTTAATGAGTCGAACGGTCAGAAAAACCAATATAAGTGTGCGCAGCGCACTCTAATTGCTCTACTCTACTACAGTCACTCATCAATATCTTAACATGCATTTTAACGTCTTGATAATAAAGGCTTTGTTCAGATATTTATGAACACCTTGGCCGCTCCAATATATCGGAGGGCGACTGTACTAATTTCACTTAATAGTTCGCGGCTTGGGCCCACGACTGCATGAGCAAAGTGTAATACTGTCTGCTCTTGCCTGCTTCTAAAAATGCCGCCCGAAAAAGACAACCTCAAGCAGAGTTGTAGCATGAGCAGGAAGGAAGTTCTATATAAAATATCTCTGCTCTCTATCTTGCTCACTGTCCCGGCCCCAGCGGCAGGTACCAATATCAGAAATCAAATTCCTTGACCATCAGTGGCGGATTTGCAGTCTTTGCCGCCCTAGGCTCCAGGCCCTATAGCCGCCCCTTTGGCAGCGCCCATCATATTGACTACATTTTAAGTTATTTCTTGTTATCATCAGTGAATTTTTTGTCACCCCTTGCCGCCCCTAATTTTTTGCCGCTCTAGGCCCGGGCCTACTGGACCTTAGGGCAAATCCTCCACTGTTACCATAGAGTGTCAGGGAGCTCAATGTTACACTGGTGCACCTGACCGTTTGACTCATACGTTCTGTGAGCAATGGGAACGCATAGCCAGTTTATGATTCAAATATAGGTGAGTTCCTGCGGAGAGAATGCTAAGTGGCCTAACCTTATTAACATTGATTCTCTGTCTATTTGAAAAACAGCGGCTGCTTGAACTTTTTATATTTGATAGTAATTTAATTTCAGGCCTCAATATTGTAAATCAATATGATAAATCGGTACTTTATCGTACGTACATTGTCACTAGACAAGTACAGCCTGGCAAAAAAGAGTAGAAATTAAAAAGTGGCAACACTGTAGTGACGTCCCTTTCAAATCAATTTATATAAAGATCGGTTTTCCTAGGATAGCGGTGCCGTCATATAATGGCCGTCTCCATACTAAATAATATGGCTAAATATGGATGTCGTAGTATTTGTATGACGGCACCGCTATCCTAGGAAACCAGAGCATAAGAGAATGGGACGACACTACAGTGTTGCCAGTTTTTAATTGCTACTCTTTTTTGCCAGGCGGTAGACAATCAATACAAAAGCCGCTAGGAATCTCATTTGTCATTGTGGCATGTTTACAAAGCAGAAATCAGATTTCTAGTCCTAGACCATATCTGTCAGGGTTCACTGGCACTTGTCCCACCGCCGACGATGAGCGATAAGCGAGTAGAACGATAAACTAGAAACGAGTGGGCGAGCGGCGAGAAGCGAGTGTTAGCTCCAACAGTTTTGTCGCTCGGCTATAGGCGAGTGTTCGAGTGCGACGGACTATTACTCGCGTCACTCGCTCGGGCGGTGCAGCGTAGCCGAACACGCAGACTGATTGGTCTCGCAACTTGAGTTCTAACTACGAAGCGAGCATCGCCGAGCGAGTACCGCTGAGCTAGTTTTATCTTATCGCGGCGACAAACTAGAGAGCGAGTGTTCTCGCCGGCAGTGTGAACAGCCAGCGATGAACTATTAATATATGTGTCTCTTTTACTAACACAGGATCCTAATCTTTTGTTCGTTTCTTGGGCGAGAAAATCGCCGATAGTTAATCGCTTACTCGCTCTAGGTGCCTGGTGACTCCTAAGTATTTGACTCGCGCGTGTAGGTGCCGTTGCCCACACGGTTCACTGACAGTTCATAAACCTTATTACAAAAGGCATAAGGTCCACCGGCGATGGACAGTGTTGCTGTTCGTACTCTGTGAGCAATGGGAATGCCAACTAGTTTATAGTTCAAATATAGGTGAGTTCGTGTGGAGAGAATGCTAAGTGGCCTAACCTTAACCTTATTAACATTGATGTTCTATTTGATGAACAGTGGCCGACTGGCTGTATGAACTTTTAGTATCAGATAATGGTCAAAGTAATTTAATAATAGTACTATAAATCTCGACCATTTCATTATAAAAATATATTTATATTTATGCAAATGAGTATTTTAAAATCCTTTATTAGATATGTAATAAATACAGCAATTATAAATATTTACATATACATTATATATTCAAGAAATGTGTATAATTTGAATATATACCTGTATATTCAAATGATATGCAATCCTTTGTAGCAACTACGCCAAGCGGATGGAAACAGGCAGGACGGTAAACGGATGCAATGACCCTACTATTAGTAATGAAATAAAAACCTTAACACAAAATACCACCTTAATGTCAGTAAATTAATAGCCAGGTCCACACAGAGCCAGCGAGAATGCACTTTATTATAGATGTGCCTCGGCCGAGGCGGAGAGTACGAGCGTACACTGGCCGTTTTGTGATATGCTCGCTCTGTGTGGACCCAGCTAATGATATCTTAATAGCATTAGGCTGTATCAAAATACATTTAAATGCTATTCTTTATGGAAATAAAAATTAACATAGGTCTTTCCTCAGTTGTAACTGTTAGTATACTAACAGTAATCAAATAAAATTTTAATAAAACAACATTTTACTAAACATAAATACCAGAATATTTCCTGTACTTGACCCAAATCTGAATATGTGATTTATTGACCTTGTGAATTGTCCTCAAACTATTATTTTGATCTTATATACAACTGTAGTAAATAGTGTGCAAAAATCCACAAAAAGTTTATTGCATAGATGCCATTGCCAAGACAAATGGATCAAAACAAATCATGAAATTCAAGATAAAGAGATAATGAAATAACAATAAAAAGTACGTATGTAAACTATGTTGCAACTACTCACCCAAGTGTCCATAGACAGTCTGAACCGGGATGTTTAGCTCCTCCAGGGCATTCTGCTTTAACTTCAAATTTTCCAGCACCACATCGCCTATAATAACATTTTATACCTTAAATAACCGCATATTATTGGTTAGGCATGACATCATACCAACATGCGTAAAATCACTTACCACCCCATATTCCCAGTTTCAACTGGGACCGATTCAAATTTTCCACATAATCCCCAAGGAACCTGTTCAGGACGTCCACCACAATGGATTCGAACACCATCCTGGACCAGATTCAAAACAATAATATAATTTACGACTGATTATTTAAAACGCTCATGGCAATGTCCAGCGATCACACATCGCCGACCCAAAAGAAAGTCACTCTAATTTACTTTGTTTAATTATTTTTGTTATTGAAAATGAACATGTTTATGAAATAATCGTGAATAAATTCAGAATAGTTTCCTGAATTATCACACCAGCGCAAAATAGCATTGACGATTGTCAATGTTGCAAGCAAAGAGTCCGGTTAATACACGACCAAATAATGTACAGCCCAATAATTGGCGTCCACTTTTTTGGATGCGTATTATTGGGTTGTACACTACTGCCCTGTTAAAAGAGTGGCTTCATATTATTGGCACGGACCGAGCTTGTACACCCTGATAACGCTCAACCCAATAATACACGACCCAATAATACGAATCCATTTAGTGGACGCCGAATATTGGTCGCATATTATTGGCCCGTACCGAGAATGCTCGACCCGGGATTGCTCAACCCAAGAATGTACAGCCCAATAATTGGCGTCCACTTTTCGCTCCACACCACAGACTATAAATATTTGACACATAGAGTGTTATTCTAGGGATGGGCGACGATTTTTAAGTTTACGATTCAATAATGTTGCCATGCGCAAAAAATAAGCAGATAATGGTAAGGTTAAGTAGCTAACATATTATCGCACCGCACCGCGACCTTGGTGCGTCGCACGCATAAGTAAGAGCGAGAAAGAGATATATTTTTTTTCCAGACGGAAACAAATTGTCCGATCCATGAAATGTATACTTGGTCAAGCAGATCTGGTCAGTAGAAAAGGCGGCAAATTTGAAAAATTTAGGCGCGAAGGGATCTCTTCCCATAGAAAATTTGAATTTCGCGCCTTTTTTTATTGATAAGATTTGCTTGATCAGCTATAATTAGAATAAAATGACAGAAAAAGGTGCCTGCAATTTGCGAATTTAAAGTAGTAACACACTATCGCACCGCACCGCGACCTTTCGTACCGGTAAGTGAGGGCGAGAAAAAGATATCTGTTTCTCGCTCTCATTCATGAGTGCGACGCACCAAGGTCGCGGTGCGGTGCGATAGTGTGTTAGCTACTTTACAGGGTTTTAAATGAGTATAGTTTTCCTGGTTCTTAGGCCCCGTTCGCACGACAGCTTTTTCAACGCGCGTTAAAAAAGCGTTTGAATGACACAAATGGATAACCATTTATGTATTCACACGACAGCGGTGGCGCTTTTTATCCAGTGTTGTTGGATTTTAGACTTTAAGCTTTGGTCGATAAGTCGAATTTAGAGTGCGAACAGATTCAAGCGCTTTTTTAACGCGCGTTGAAAACGCTGTCGTGCGAATGGGGGCTTACTGACTGTCAAATTGGTTTGACGAACTATAATTAAGTCTTCGTCACACAGGAGCGTTTTACGGGTGGCGCGCGAGCGGGGCGTGAGCGTTTTATATGTAAAGTAGCTATAGGTGGTCAAGCAAATCTTGTCAGTAAAAAAAGGCGCGAAATTAAAATTTTCTATGGGACGATATCCCTTCGCGTCTCTATTTTTCCAATATGCCGCCTTTTTCTACTGACAAAGAAAAGAGATATACGTTTCTCGCTCTCACTTATGGGTGCGACACTCCAAGGTCACGGTGCGGTGCGATAGTCTGTTAAGCCCCCCATTCACACTCCTACCTTGTAGTCCGCCTCGTAATCCGCCTCGTTGGGTAGGATTGTGTATGGGGGTTGCGGACTACGAGCCGTCCTACAAACTCAAGTAGGATGCCACTTGGGTCCTACAAATCCTACAAGCCCCGCCCACCGCTGTAGTCCGCCGCGTAGGATTGTGTGTGGCTTGTCGTCCTACGTTGAGGACTACCGTGTTTGACGTAGGTATAACAACAGTGCGCGCCATTTTGTTGAAATTTGTAAAGGAATCGCTGTTTTTGGACCAGAAATCACCCAATTACTCCAACAAACAATGGAGGAATAGGCATTGCAACAATTATTACCAATACTTAAGAAATATGACGTTCTCTGGCGAATTTTTAGCAGTTTCTTTTCCCACACTCTTTTTTATTTTTATCCAATAACAAGAAAATACATAGCAGAAGAGCTATTTTCTTTTTTTAAATTGCACGTAAAGCCCCCTCCAGACTATGCGCGTGAATCGCGGGCGAAGCCGCGAACGCGAGTGTGGAGTCGATTTCGCTGTCTGCGAAAATCGACTCCACACTCGCGTTCGCGGCTTCGCGCCGCGATTCGCGCACGAGTGTGGAGGAGGCTTAACATTTTCAAGAGTAAGTAGACCGACCACAGACCGACACTTGTGAGAAACGAATCAGTACTGGTGATGGACGGCAAAACAGAGGGCCTACCGCGAACCACGTTCTACGTTTTGCCCCTCTGTCGCGCGTGTAAATTCGTACGTAAGTGTGACAGGGAGGCAGCACGTCCAACGTGGTTCGCGGTAGGCCCTTAGTACCGTGTGTGAGCTATTTCTTGCTCCGTAGTCCTGCGAGGCGGACTACAACGTAGGATGGTGTGTGAGCTATATCTTACGCCGTAGTCCTGCGAGGCGGACGACAAGGTAGGAGTGTGAATGAGGGGCTTTAGCTACGCGGCGCGCCCCGCTCACGCGCCGCCCGGAAAACGCGCCTGTGTGACGAAGCCTTTACAGAGAATTCTTATTAATAGTTTTTAACAGAAGTAGACCGTTGGAGCTGACCTAAGTTTCTGAGTTACACACTCTCTTTTTGTATTATTTAACGAAGACTTCCTTATTCCTTCGGGACTGATCGAATCGGTCGATTTGATCAGTAATGAAATTGGCGTCAATCTCCAATTTTAGATTTATGGTGATATTAGAGCCCTCTAAATTTAATAAACGGGTATGTCCTTAAACCACGTCCAAGACCATCGGTGGACGGGCAGCAGCGTCCCTCAAATTCGGTGTACTCGACTGCGATCGCCAACCCGCTTGCCAAGCGTGGCGATTATGGCATTCACCCCCCAAAAAAGGGGGAGGCCTATGTTCAGCAGTGGACGTCTTATGGCTGAGATGATGATGATGATGATGAAATTGAATAAATGCCCCAGAACGAAAATACTGACCTCACAAATTGGTATTCCTTGCGTCCGCACCTCATTTTATCGGTAATATCGGTCATTATCGGTGGTTGAATTTGTGAGCCAAATTGGTATTTGCGTCCGCACCTCCTGATTCGATCGGGCAATTGAATCAGATTGGCGAAAACATGACTAATCTGGATATGCCTTTAATTGACAAGAGTTTAAAGGATATTATACAAATACGACGGAATAAAAATAAACTTGCTTATACTGTTGTGTATTGCTATTGAATAGCTTGGATTGCTCATGATAAAATTAATCTTGATTGAATTTCTTTCAGATCAAAAATCAAGCCTCAACATCGCAATCCCTCAACTCAAAAAAAGATTCCGATTGTTGACGCCATAGATATAATTATTTCCAAAAAGCGTGCACAAATAACAGATGCACGTGAAATATTAGCTGAACTAGCTCACAGATTAATAATATGTGTCTATACGGATTAGTATAGCCGCCCGTCATACTTTTTTTTCTATTTATTTTTAGAGCTTGTCACCGAGGTGAACTTGTCGCTCCATAAAAAACTACAAATTTATACATTCTTACAACTAACTTATTCTATATACTAAAGCCTTTCGTACAAGCTGCAATAGCGCCATGGCAGCATCCGACGAAGGAGCAGCCAGGACACTATTGCAGCCCCCAACATAGCATTATGGCTTACGCCCGTCATACTGGGTCATACTGAACAACTTTTTCTATCGGACCAACCCCGAAATCCCAAAAAAAATATTGGCCTTCCCATAGAAAACGTCGACATCCATTCGATCAAAATGTATGAAACGGCCAATAAAACTTAAGTGATTTCGAAGTTGGTCCCATTATAAGTGTCATAACTGAAAAATTTGAATTTGATTCAATCAGGTAGCGGTGATTGCTAAAGGGGCTTATACTCGGCTTAAACATAGAACACGGACCTAATGTAACGATGCATTTTTACAAATCGGTCGTTACAGCCGGTCGCAACGACGGACTCTAAGCCCCCATTTGCACGAGAGCTTTTTCAACGCGCGTTAAAAAAGCGTTTGAATCTGTCCGCACTCTAAATTCGATTTAACGACCAAGGCTTAGGTAAGTCGAAAATCTAACAACGCGTGATAAAAAGCGCTACCGCTGTCGTGTGAATAAATACACATGTATCTATTTGTGTCATTCAAACGCTTTTTTAACGCGCGTTGTAAAAGCGCCCGTGGGTATGGGGGCTAAAGGCGTATCCTGACCAGATCCTGACTAGTAAATTTTTCGCCAATCTGATTAAATTGCCCGACCGAATCACGAGGTGCGGATGCAAACACCAACTTGGCTCGCCGAATTCAACCGCCGATATTGACCGATATTACCGATAAAATGAGGTGCGGACGGTTGAATACCAATTTGTGAGGACTGACGCCACACTGTGGGCTGAAATTAGGCTTTCTTTGACATAGAAACCGTTGTTTTTTTTTTTTTTTTTTTTAATGGCTTCGGGCTCCGGGCGCATTCAGCCAAACGAGTAAAACGGGGAAACGGAATTAAAGGATTACATTATAACGGATAATCCGGAATTTTGGACAAGGATCAGGATAAGGTAACGTATAATAAATTATAGTTTTATATTAGGTCATTACCTATGAAATTGGCGTTTTGTTCGGAGAATTTCAACGAAACACGAATTTCCATACAATTAATTTTGCGGATATTTTTTTGATGGCTAATTCAAACCAAACAAAATTTTTCCAGTAATTTATGACACCTTTAAGGTATGTTTTCAATATCTCCATTTCTTGAAAATTGGTACCATTAGAAAAATATAAGTAATTTTAATACTCGAACCGACAGCACATGAAAAGACCTATTTTCAAGGCTTAATTCTGAACACTTAACAATAAAAAATAACAATTAATTGTATGTAAAATCGTTGTTTATTGAGTGCACTGTAGTTTTATTGTAATTGTGTATGTACTTTTGTAAAAAAAAAAAAAACTAGGATCAGACTTATATCTATGAACAAAAACGCCAATTTCATAGGTAAGGACCTAATATTACGACGTGAATGGTTTATGTTTTCTTGATTGAAATAGGTTTTGCTAGGCATTGTTATAGTAACCTATGAATTTTAGACGATTAGGAATGAAAGTTGTCGAGTTACGAATTTAAAAAAAAAATCGGGTTGCACTCCTGGAGTGCCGACAGAAGTGAAAACTCAATGACTAGTCCAAAATGTCTGCAGCACTATGTATAATTGACCCATCCTCCTTTCTATTGAAAAACTTTAGTTCTGAAATTGCTGGCCAGTGAGCTTAAATTTATAGCGTTAATTGTTTTTCTCAAAAATGGACGGCAAAGTCGACTTTGCCATTTAAAAAATAGGTCGCGAAGCGCGTAGTTTATGGTCAGTCAAAAATTAAAAAGTTAAAAACATTGCAGTCTCGATTTTGGGACTGCAATGTTGCATACAAATTCCATTATTTGTCGAGTTCCAAACTTTTTAAAAGTTGAAATGGCCATATCAAATGAAGGCACAGGCCCATTAAACAGCCAAACAGATGATTAGTACCGCGACTATTTAGCTGTCTCAAATAGGTTGGCGTATTTTCGGCAGAAAAATACACTTCTATTTTTTTATTAAAAAAATAAAAAGGCGGCAAAGGTAATTTTTTCAATTGTTTCTACTTTTTTCCGTGAAAATATATACGTAAGAACGTTGCTTTTGTAAAATATTTCTATGATATTTATATTTCTTGCACCATTTTTGAGAAAAGCACTATATATGACTCGGCTGGAAGGCTACTTGCTGGCTTCGGATTCAATTAAACGGACTCCCAAGGTCGTCCGTTTAAAACGAATCCTCAGCCTGCAAGTAGCTGCTTCCGAGCCTCGACAATAATGTACTATAAAATTCGAATATAAATTGTAAAGTTACCTTGCAGACCTCGCATCTAAATATATTTGGTCATGATATTTTGAGTTTTCACTTTTATTAGCGATTTTATCAAGATGTAGCTTTATTGAATTATATTGGAGTGATATAAAGTTAGAATGTAACTGTGAGATTCTCGTATTTCAGCCCGTACAAGATTTATTGCTTAATATAAAAGTTCCAGTTTTAAATAATTCACCTGATTATGATACGTTATGACTAAAGTTCTTTGGTGAATAACATTGTGCGTGACACATGACGTCAGCGTTACGTTACGCGTTATGTGTTACGCTGTATCGAGTTTATCATTTTTTCCCCACCTCAAAAAGTGCTCAGCGCCGCTAAAGAAGTTTTCACTTCAAAAAAATGTATGGAGCAGGAACAAGAAATCATTATTACTTACTCAAGAAACACAAAACAAACCGTATAATATCTTCGCAGGTGGTTATACTACGAATTATTTGTGATTTTTTGGCATACTACATATATCCGTCACGGGTGCGGCTTTTTTTAAAATCATTAATTGTTTCTATGGGAAAAGCACAAAAACCAAAGTCAACATATTAAGATTTTTTTGACTGAAATGGGTTTTGCCCAGTATGTTTATGCTAAGTTGTAAGTTTCAGACGATTTGAGTCGAAAATACTAGTTATGATTTTTTTTTCAAACAAAATGTATGGAGCCGGTACAAAAATCAAAATATCTCAACAGTTGACTTTGGTTTTCGTGCTTTTTCCATAGTACCAATTAATGTTTTTTTTAAAAAGCCGCACCCGTGACGGATATATGTAATATGCCAAAAAATCACAAATAATTCGTAGTATAACCATCTGCGAGGATATTACGGTTTGTTTCGCGGTTCTTGAGTACTTAATAATGATTTCTTGTTCCTGCTCCATACATTTTTTTGAAAAAAATTCGTAACTCGACAATTTTCATTCCAAAGCGTGTAAAATTCATAGAGTCGGACCAAAAAAAGTCTGCAGCGGATTTGATAGCCCACGCAGTGCAAGTGTCATTTAACGTCATAATTTCATAGAAGTTTGACGTTTAAAATAACACTTTCACTGCGTGGGCTATCAAATCCGCTGCAGACTATTCTTGATCTGACTCTAGGTTACCATAACAATGCCTAGCAAAACCTATTTCAATCAAGAAAACATAAAAATAACAACTTCGGTTTCTATGTCATTGAGAGCCGAATTTCAGCCCACAGTGCGCCAGTATTTTCGTTCTGGGGCATTTTTTCAATTTAGAGGGCTCTAAAGGCCCCTGTACACAAGGGACCAGCGCCGGCTACTCCAAGGGACGCAGCCATGCGGTAGAATGAGATAGCAATAACACTTGCTCTCTCTAACGCACAAATGCGTCCCTTGGAGTGGTCGGCGCTGACCCATTGTGTATAGTTCGTAGTTTTGTAACAGAGCCCGGCGGCTAATCCTATTGTTTATTGTTAAGTAAAACCGCACGTGCTACTTACCTGCAAAAAAGGGTCATACTTATTCTATTTGACACCTGAGCGCGGGCTAGTCCAACGCTCAAAAAACCAGTGTAGGTGCGCTCTCCGATAACGCGCCTTTGTTACGCATCTCGATGACACATTTTAGACTGGCTCTGTAGTGTTCGACTCGCCAGCACTCAGTAACCGAAGTACGCAGGTTTTATGCAGGTGGTTGTGGCACGTGGCACGAGCGGTTTTACTTAACAATAGACAATAGGATTAGCTCGGGCTCTGTTACAAAACGACGAACTATACAGGGGCTTTAATTAATATCACCATAAATCTAAAATTGGTGATTGAATTGGAGATAGACGCCAATTTCATTTCTGATCAAATCGACCGATTTTATCAGTCCCGTCTGGATACCACTTAAGGCTGGCGTTTGGTTTCCAGGGGGCCCACCGCGAAAACTGTAATTCGCAAATTCTTTAGGTGCCATATCCTCTATGGATGTCGGCTACCACAGTCCGGAACTCTTCTCTATTCGCAGCTTTTCTGCCATGGGGGCTAAAAGTTTCTTTAGATGTAGTTCAGAGTACGCTGGAAACATAGCTGGGCATTAACTCGTTAATCCGTTAATCGTTAATTAACGAAGTTAAGATTTCGAGTAACGGATTAACTTTTAAGTTAACTTTAAAAACCTGTAACGGACTTGTTAACTTCCGTTAACTTTTCTTAAGTCCGTTAATCGTTAATACCTAAGTACCTACTCACACCAAGGCCGCGCGCTGCCTCAAATATAATCACTAGTATACCTTCGAGTGCTGCTGTGGAACGCCTGTTTTCGGCGGGAAAAAATATTTTTTCTCCAAAACGGGCGTCGCTATAAGACGACAATTTTAATATGCTCATGTTCATGAAGGGGAACATGCACCTTATGGCAGATGCTAGCGAATGATATTTTTATTGGCTATGCTATTATTAATTAGTAGATTAGTCTTTAATAAAAATCAAAATTTATGATTATTTCTCCTAGTTTTATTTCTTATTGCGTATATTTACGATTTCGAGTTAACGATTAACGATTAACTTTAACTTCCGTTAAAACTTTTGAAAAGTAACGTTTTAACGTTTAACGAAGTTAACTTTTTATTTAACGGATTAACGATTAACGAAGTTAACTTTTTGATTAACGGTGCCCAGCTCTGGCTGGAAAGCCGCTACACCGTTGGTGACCCCGAACTGATATACCATGGTACATGGTACCATATAATTTACCGTTTGCTTCAAACGCGGTGTATATTCGTTCTTTTTGTAGAATAGGTACTTATACATACAGGGTGTCCAGTAATTAATGGACAACCTTCCAACCATCGGCAGGGCACCTTAGGCTGGTCCAGAAAATGCACTTATAGGTCTAGTAAAAGTTTCGTGGTTTTCGAGATAATCACACTTTTATGTCTTTTTTATTATTTAGCACCATACTTCACTTTAATCACCATCTAGGCCATATTTTTGTTTGTAGAAATGTAAATAGCATGTGTGATACCATTTTAGAATCAGTATTAGATAAACTATTTTTAAGAAAGTTGGGCACTCTGTTCTCCATACATTTTTTTTCACCACAAGCGACCAGACTTCTTGAAAATGTTAGAGTACAATGTAATTTTTTGTAATGTAATCGACAGGGCCGATGGTTCGAAGGTTGTCCATTAATTACTGGACATCCTGTATACTTGAATGGTGATAAGCAATTTGACTGAAATAATTGTATTGTGCTGCTTTTGCGACAATTGTTTCTATTTTTGGCAATGGGAATGCATCCAATTCAGTATAGGGTCATTGTGCTAGTTTTCGTCCGGTGTCAGTTTCCGTCCATTTGACGAAATTTGAATATAAATAAATATAAATAAATAAATAAATAGTGAGTATTATATTCTTTGATCCTTAATACCTAAACAATTTATCTATCTACATAAAAATATATTTCGCAAGTAGCAAATTATAAATAAATGAAATTTATTATTTACTAATCCGTCAAGTGGACGGAAACTGACACCGGACGATAAACTGACGCAATTATAGTCGCACCAATAAAAGTCTGCAGCGGATTTGATAGCCCACGCAGTGTAAGTGTTATGTATAAGTCATAATTTCATAGAAGATTGACGTTTTAAATGACACTTGCACTGCGTGGGCTATCAAAATCGCTGCAGACTTTTTACGGTCTAACTATACCCTATTTGATAATCGTTTGAGAATAATCGATTACCATCCTCTTCTTATGTAGACCTCCACCGGCAATTAGAACTTGTGCCCGCCAGGGAAATACACTGTGTTCGATGATACCGTCTTCGAGTAGTTTAGAGATTTCAGTTTTTATGAAAAGCTCGTCATCGTCACTATGGCGCCTGGACCGGACCGCAATGGGTTTTGTGTAGTGTCCGACCGAAACTACTAAAAAGGGCAGCAAAATTAAGCCTACCAAAAATAAACGAAGTATTAAACACATTGGCTGCCACCATCCTTCACCTAAAGTGTATCTCCCACGCCCCTTACAAATTTAGTGATCCCAGCATCACTATATTACTGAGGTCAATAAAGAGGTAACGAGCTTTCGATTCCACTGGTGATGCTCATGGGCACACAGAGAAGATTACGTGATCCCAACGGTGATGTTCAATGTCATGGCAGCCAACGTGTTAAAAGATTAGCCTGCCAGGCTTTCCAGTTATATTAGGCTATATTGGTGTGCATATAAGTGAAACAACGACATATGTGCAACGTCTTGTAATATATTGATAATGATAGTAAATATATTTATGGAAGCATAGATTAAGTACATTTAATGTAGGCAATGACTAATGACATTCATATATTTATACAAATTAATAATAAAAATATCATTTAAAGTACATATGGTCCTATTTTCCCGCACTAGTGCGTAAAATAGCACTTTTCGTGCGTATGTCAAAAGTTTAAAGGGCCATGTACTGTAAAACGTTGTACGATACATGCGCGAATAGGTAATTTGCAAATCGTGTGGATTTAAAACACTCCCTTCGGTCGTGTTTTAATTTATCGCCACTCGTTCGAATTTCCTCTTTTCCGCACTTGTATCGTAAATAACTATTCGCCGCCCTAGGCCCCAGGCCCTGTACAGCCGCCTCTTTCAATAGCACTTGAAAGAGGGTTCTATGAGGTTCATGTTGTTCTAACTAAACAGTGATAGTGATACGTTTCAGCACTAGAACATTATATTTTTCACCACACCAGCTCGGAAAGGCTTACTTTGCACTTCAAAAACTGATAACAAAGTTGCATTTTATTCACATGTGAGGCAAAGTAATCAAATGTAAATTTTGAGTTGTTTTCTTATGTTTGCTGGTAGAATTGACTTTTAAATGATGATTTTGGATGATAAATATTTAATAACATTCATTTGGATTTGATTTTCTTTGATATTTGACATTTAATATTTGCTTCGGGTTGGTGTGGTGAAAAATGTTGTGTTTCACTCGGGGGCAAATTTTCTTTAACCCTCGTGCTTTGAAACCCTCGCAACGCTCAAGATTCCATTTTTCGAACCACTCGCTACGCTCGTGGTTCAATTTTGGAATCTTTCGCTTGCTCGGGTGTCAATATTAGCACGAGCGGTTAAACAACAACTTTGCCTCCTTGTAAAACAAATAACTATTACTGCGGGGCGGGGGCGCTGCTGCTGGAGGGGGCCTGACAATAGGGCTGTTGACATGAATCGCGAATATATAACATGTTATATGTTTACCATAGCATAATATTAGAATGCTGCAAATTATATTTGCAAGTGTAAATATGCTTAACAAATTATTTAAAAATATTAATAAAAAATTATCATGATAGTATTAAGGTTCAAATCTATGTAACAGCTCATACGAGTTAACATGTTTTGGTAATGTATTTAGGACGATCGACCACCTCAATGTAGACGAGCTGAATCTTAATACTATCACGATACAGGATACGGATTTAAAGGACATTGTTGCTTTAGCACGTGGCTAGGTATAATAGAGGTAGGTACGGGAGCTAAACCGCCCGTAGGTATAAAAGAAATAATGGTTTTTGTTAAAAGCTTATAGGGTCTTAGGCGTAAAAATAAGGCATAGGTATATACTATAATAGTAAATGCAAATAATCCAATTAGCTCCAGGATGGTAGTGTAATATGTGGTTCGTATGCGTGCATGTGCCTCCATCAATTGGTTGAACAAGACAGATTCGAACTGTCGACCTCCGTCTGTGGTGATGTGAAGAGCATCAAGCATGCCAAACCGAGAGATCTACCAAAACCAAACCAATCTACTAAAAGTTTGCAAAGCTAACCGTTTCTACTACTGTTTTAACATTGTTCTATAGATAAATTACTTGGCTATCGGTATGGTATTTGCGGATTCCTGAATTCGACGCCACTTTTATTCTACACGTCGTGAAAAATATTGCGGCGTCGATTTTGGCTTCCTTTGTGTGACGTAACACAAAAAAAAACACATACATTTTCTTCATTTTGTGTTACATTCTTGCATATTTTTGTGAATATTCCATTGTGTTACCTACACTTTTTTGCAATTCACTCGTTTACGGGTTTTACTAGTGCTGCACTCTGGCAACAGAACATTGTATTCTCTATCGCCATAATTTGTGACGTTTTCAACCAAAAGGTTAACATTGTCGGTTGTCGACGAGGCTGATTTCAAATTGAAGCTTTATGGAAATAGCGCCTTATTGACAACAGATAATAAGTACCCCTTTGGTTGAAAATGATACATTTGTCCCTATTCACATAATTTAGCCATAATTATAAACGTATTCATGAAAGCATTTTTCAGCTTTAGATGTGCATATGCAGTCATGCACATCTAAAGCTGGAAAATACAGACTTATAAATCGAAATGTAATAAGTGACTTATGAACATATTCCGATTGATCAAACTTTAATTATTCTATGTGCGGCAATTAGCACTGTACGTAAATACATACCTATTTCGAAAATTTTACCGGCCATATGTAAGTACTTACTGCAACTACAAAACGTTGTGCGAATAGTTAAGGTGGTTCGCTTTCCATACAAAAAACAATTGCGTTATATTAAGTAATTACACACTATTAGGTAATTAATTGTTTTTTGTATGGAAAGCGAACCACCTTAATTGCCAACGAGAGGCGATAAATTGAAACACGATCTAAGGGAGTTCTACTTTTCGAACATGTATGTTTGGGACTGCTTCTAACTCGACCTAGCAGAGATACTATTTTCTTGCGCATGATTGCCAGAAAACTTCTAGCTTCGCAAAACATGCCAGATGCACTACATCTACGAGGTAAGACCAACAGCATTCTGAATGCATTGTTATACTGCACTTTTAAAGCATTGTAGGCTCGCTTCGTATAGTTAACCCACAGGCCGCTCGAGTAAAAGGAATGGCAATATGATCTAAAGAGCGTTGTACCTTGACATTACTGATATTATTAACATAAAAGGTTTACATTTGCTCCATGTGAAGCTGTTGGAGGAAAGAAAATTATAACACTCATGAACATTCCTTTTCAATATTTTACTGACAGGTGAATAGGTTCTAAAAATGTAGTGCAATTTCCTTTACCTTCGTATTTTCACGGATACGTCCGAACGTCTCATATATGCTACTTGTATTTCAGTCAATACAAACAGTACTGAGGCGAGGTTGACTAAAGTAGCTTTTATACCTAACTATTCGTATCTTCTCCTGCAATTGGCGACTGACACGAAGACGTCAGACGCCCGAGGCGCGCGACGCACGTCCGGCGCCGGCGACTCAGCAGAGACTCATTCTGGCTGCTTGTATCAGCTCCTGAAATTTGAGAATAATTATATTTAGAATATTTGTTTAAAATGATTTTATCAGTGCAACATAAACTTTAATTCACTTTCATAACTTTCCTGGCTTATTTTATATAGGCCCTACATACACAGATGGCGCTAGAAATAGGTACGTAACTTTTATGAAAACCTAAATGTTAAATGTTTTAAAATAATGCCTGCTTATATGACCTTGTATTATCGTAATTTATATAAACTGATATGTCGTTTTACAAACACTCCCTCAGTGGACTTGTTGTACAAAGTAGCAACAAAGGTCTTTCAAATTCTGAAAGTGTCATTACGGGATTGTCCATATGAGTATGACACCAACGAAACGGCCAAGCCGTACTGTTTGACCAAGATGTTGGCTTTATACTGTTAGAGCTTATAAAGTTAGGAATGACAGAGTAAAAGTCTTGGTACCTACTACGGGATCTGATAACTTTTTAGTGTAAAAGCTTTATGCAACTAGTCTTGGCAACACTTTACATTAAATGTTTTGGTGGGTTGTTCTAACCTCAAAAGTAGTATACTAGAGGTAATTGAGGTAATCTGAAAAAAAAAACCCGCCAAGTGCGAGTCGGGCTCGCGTTCCATATATATGTATATTACACAATTTTTAACAATCAGTGCCGGATTAAGATATTTTGATGCTTTAAGCATTTCTAGACCATGGTGCCCCCTCTCCCTAGGGTCATCAAGATTACATTGATTTTTTTGGTAAATTGAGAGAAGTTCAATGCCGCATTACAGCTGAGAATGGAAATCAGTCACATCATTTTATCACAAAAATTGACAGTGCCGTAGCAGTAATGTTGCAACAGAGTACCTAATACTGCTGCAGTCGCCACCCGAATGTCACCTTTATCATATCTAAGAAAGTGATTGAAACGCGAGCGAAGCGAGCGTGAAAATTTTTCGATATAAAAACGCAATATGATAGACAGTTGTACATTTTTACTTTTAGTATGGAAATCAGTCACATCATTTTATCACGGAAGTTGACAGTACTGCAGCAGTAACGTTGCAACAGAGTAATGTTGCTGCAGTCGTCATCCGAATGTCACCTTTGTCATACCTTAGAAAGTTATTGAAAAGGCGAGCGAAGCGAGCGCGAAAATTTTTCGATATAAAAAACGCAATTTTACTTTTAGTCCGAACCAGGCCCGAATCCAGGATTTCATACAGAGAAAGGATGGGACAGTTTTCTATCAGCCTAGCTTCGCATAGGGCTCGATATTTAAGGCTCTCAGCGAGGTTGTTTTCATGCATAAAATATGCAAGAAAGTAGAGCTTGGAATTGACCAAGTGAATTGAATTGGCGAAGTGTGAGCAAGGCAGTAGGCCCAGCTGCGAAGAGGAAAGCTTGGATTTGGATCCACGCCCAAGTATAATTACTTAAGGCAGAAGATCAACTTTGCCGTAAGGCAGAAGGCCTCGCATAAGACCTAACGCCGAACCGCAAAAGAGTGGTCAACCCACAATCAAATCTATGCATGTAGTCACACCTCTTCTACTGCTACCGATTGTTTCCCAAAGAAATACGCGCCATTATTTTTGCAAACTAGCTTTTGGACAGCTAAAAAAAAATCGTGTGGTAAAAACGATGTGTCTGTCCCTAATTTTAAATGAAATCTAACACTTTAAACTCTCGCGTTTTGTACACATATTTAATTACACAAACGGGTCTACCGCGTTTGGTTGGCGTTTGTGGGTTTGTTGGGACGTCAGTCTTTCCGTGACCACAGCTGGTGCAACTCAGCTGAAACGTCGGAATTAAAGGTAAAAAAACAATGAAATTATATCGCGGTAGACCCGTTTGTGTAATTAAATATGTGAGTGAAATATCTTTAAAAAATCCGTAGGGGTCGGATCTAAAACTGTAATTAAGTCCGACTCACGCTTGACTGTACATTTCTAATAGGTTTTCCTGACATTTATAGGTATAGACCTATTTTATGTATTTTTTTCAAAATTTTAGACCTAGTAGTTTCGGAGATAAAGGGGGGGGGGGAATGGTCATTTTTTGCATATTTTCTTGAATAACTTCTAAACTGTTTATTAGAAAATTATAAAAAAAAATATATTTGAGATCCTTACAATAAGCTCTTTCATTTGATATGTAACATGATATAGTTTGAAAAATTTTTTTTTTATTTTTTTCATTTACCCCCCAAAAGTGGTCCCCATGTTTAAAATTAACTTGTTTACGTTACATGTCCATATTTGGGTCACAAACTTACATATGTGTACCAAATTTCAACTTGATTGGTTTAGTAGTTCCGGAGAAAATCGGCTGTGACAGACGGACAGACAGACGCACGAGTGATCCTATAAGGGTTCCGTTTTTTCCTTTTGAGGTACGGGACCCTAAAAAGGACTATAATTATTAAAATCATTTAAATTAATTAAGATAAATGTGTGGAAAACTGTCAGGTAAGACGACAAGCTCTTTCAATCCTTCAACTCTTGCACTTGTACATTCTCTACTTACAGAAGTTTTGTAGAGCAGAATAAGCGAGGCATCCATGTAGAGGTAGTGTAGGGACGCTCGGCAGGAAGCAGGTGGGCTGTCGATCACGTGTTGCGTTCATTCAGCCCAATTCCCTAGAGTTGGAGCTGCAGCTAGGTTACTGTCCCGGCGGCATTAAGTGCCACACCATTCTCCTCGAATCTTCTTGTTTTCCTGCAGAACAGAAGAACATCTTTAAGTACGTTTTCTTTCAGTGTGTCTTTACCGAATGTATTATATCGCGGTGCCGAATACATGAATTACATGATAAGTTCGCCTTTGTACTAATGATGTGTGTTCTTTCATGTTTTATGTTTCTTTTTGTACAAGGACTATACCAATTTTAATAACAAAACTTCCGTGAGACACAGACATATTAAATATATTAAAAACGGGTCACTCACGTATTTGACAATAATGCCATAAATGAGGGTAGTTTCTCGCCCCCCTTGCCGCCACCGGCGCCTGCGCCGAGTTATCGGGCGCGGAGAGCTGCGGCCCGCAGTCTGCGCCGGTCCGTCACCGTAAACGCAAGCTCCTGATGACACTCCTCGGTACGGAGTGAAACATGTCGAGCGTTTTTCGACTTAAAATACGTGAGTGACCCGTTTTTAATATATATTTAATAAGGACTATACCAAACAAACTTAAGAATATTCACAAATGGCTCAAAAACAAATGAAGGGACCGGATGTGGTGTCTTCTCGGAGGACCTGAACATATACATCTCAAAACCCCTGGGTTACACTGGGAACACAATACGGTATTCCAAGCTGAATGTGTAGGAATAATAGAAGCTTGCAATGCGATAAAAAGACGAGAAGTAAAACAAGAAAATATAGTAATACTGTCAGACAGTAAATCAGTACTGCAAGCACTAGGTAGCTACAAACTTACATCGGAACTCATACTTGAATGTCATCGAGGCCTCACTGAAGTGAGCAAAGAAGGCAACAAAGTAACAGTATAATGGATAAAGGGGCATAGTGGATCAAGAGGAAACGATGCAGCGGATGAACTGGCCAGGAAAGGTTCAGAAATCAGCTAGACCAACATCACAAACAGCTTCACAATAAGTACTGGACTAAAATGAACACCTGTAGGCAGACCAAAGAACAAAACTACAAGCTTACACCAAAATATTACTAAAAACACCCAGACACCAACTACGCAAAATAGTAGGATTAATCACAGGACATAACAGACTAATCCAGCGGTCGGCAACCTTTTAGCAGCCAAGGACCAAATAGTAGTTACCGAAGTTGATGCGGGCCGCACTTTGTTAATATTTATGACTTTATCAGACATTGTCGTTTGTCAATATTACATACAAAATAGCCTAGGAGACTCGCGGGGTGCAAGTGAGAGGTTTGCGGGCCGCGAGTGAAAGACTCGCGGGCCGCAAGTGAGAGGTTCGCGGGCCGCTTGTTGCCGACCGCTCCACTAATCAAACACCTACATAATATGGGTAAAACAGACAGCCCCATGTGCAGAGTGTGCATGGAAGAAGAAGAAACAGTAAAGCATATTCTCCTACACTGTAGGTAGAAGGTAGAAGTATACAGGAACCAATACCTAGGGACTCCGTGCACATTGAAGGAGGCAGTTAGCAGTTAGCAACCTGTCATGGAGGAGCTGGGGTGGCTATAGTTCGTTTTTATTTGCATTAGAAAGAACTTGGAAGAAGGTAAGCAATCATGACGTCTTTTAGTTGAAAAACGCTTTTTAAAAATCAATAACTATTACTTATAACAATAAGAATAAGAATAATTTATTTCTAAAAACTGTTACAAACATAGTTACCAGGGGCCCCCGCACTAGGTTACACCTGTATCGCGGGGAACCAATTACACTTGTATAACAGAGTTTCGTTATCGTGTGCAGGTCATACTATTAATATAATATCACATAATAACATTAAAACTTACATTTAATACTTAAAACTAAAAATTAACAATTAACATAGTCTAAGGTAAAAATTACAGTGAAGTGACACTTTGCAAAATAGCTTCTGTCTCTGTGTAACTCAGTGATTGAAGTAGCTTATAGGTAGTGTTTTTGGCCTCATTTGCAGTGCCATCTTTTAAATCACAGTGCTTGAGAATGGCGTTGTAAGTTGCTGCCTTTATGTAGTCCCCGAAACGTTTAGCAAATGCAGATGATACTTTAGGTACCGGTAGATTAAATATGCGCTTTTTAAGGAGCGAATTGTAACAAGTCAAGTGTTTAGATGATATATGGGTGATCACAACTATTTTATGCAGAAACAGTTGACGAACGGTAAGAAAGCAGAAGAATATAAATGAACATATTAGATTCATAATTGTTACATATTTGCTGTAACTTATTTTTAGACTGTGTTTTTCAATTAAAAGACACATCAAGATTGTTTACCTTATATTTTCTAATGCTAAATAAAACGAACTATAGAGTAGTGCTACCTCGTTTTCACGCAAAATAGGCCAATGGTTGTAGACTTGCGGAAAATGCCCAGTATAACTAACTAACTAAGGGGATCCACCAACATAGGTATGTATCCTTTTGTAGTTTTGCTGAACCTATAAACACAATTTTTTTGCTCTTAAGTAGTAGTTTTTGATGGTGTTTGATCCATTGATCAGTGACCCAGTCTCAGTTTTTCTGATAAACAGCTGTCTTAATGGACTCACCGATATGTTTTGCAGAAACCTGCACCTTGTAGCATACACCTTGTTTTCTCAGTCAATCTCAATATAAATAAATATATTGGGACATTTTTACACAAATTGACTAAGTCCCACAGTAAGCTCAAGAAGGCTTGTGTTGTGGGCACCCAGACAACAATATAATTATTCAATATACAAATATCTGTCTCATCAAACAAATAAATTCCCTAAACCAGGATTTGAACCCAGAACCATCAGCTTCACAGGCAGGGTCACTAGGCTAGGCACCCACTAGGCCAGACCGGTTGTCAAATATAACCAAGATATTCTTTTGAACAAACTGCCATATCACTGCTGGTTTCAATCTGTGCCCTTCATAATCTACATACTTACTGAGGTCTGTCTCTCATGCAGTCTAAAAAAATTAAGTGTGGGGTACAAACTTTGTGTCGCTCGAAAGTCGAAACCCTCTTGCCTTATCTCCTGATCCACCTTTCAGTACTGGTCATCACTCAAGTAATTTTCCAAATTTCTGGGAATACTTCTAGCTCGAGACAGAGGTTAAATATGTGCCATAGCGGCTCCGCCAGCACCATGCTGTACAGTCCATACGCACGAGGGAATACCATGCGGACACGAAGATTTTTTTAGCTTAAGTTGTTGAATTGCGGCACTTACCTCCAACTTCGGCTTCTCCATTAATTAATATTTTTTCAGTACCTCGTACCTCTACTGAGTCTACTGTTTCTTTTATTAGAATTCATTTATTGTATTTGTAAACCAACAAGTGTCAATACTGTCAATGTGACTGAAAGATGGCACTAGAAAAAACCGATTATTTTTAAATTGTCAAGAGCTAATGTCAGAACGTCCCTACTAATTTTGACAGCTCCCTTAAAAAAAAGAATGTCTCTGGTTTTTGGCTTCCAATTATTGGGTCGTACATTATTGGGTCGGGCTTTCTCGACCTGTACCAATAATGCGCAGCCCAATAATTGAAAGCCAAGGGACTCAAATTAGTGGACGCGAATTATGGGGTCGTACATTATTGCCCTGTGAAAAGAGTGGCTTCGTATTATCGCCCTGGACCAATCTTGCGCGGACCGAGAATGCTCAACCCAGGAATGTACAGCCCAATAATACGCGTCCACCATGGACGCCAATTATTGGGCTGTACATTCTTGGGTTGAGCATTATTTGGTTGTACATTAGTGGCTCCCCAAGCAAAGAGCATATAATCACTACGTTCTAAGAGAAGGAACTCCATAGTACGTTTTTGTCAAACGGTTGGTTTTGACAGGACTTGACTGATGTATGACTGATGAGCATCTATTCATACCAACATAAAGAAAATTGTTTATAGCACAGATAAAGAAATATATTATCTATATATTTATCTATGGTTTATAGAAAGCAGTGCTGTGAAAAATCGATAATAGTGAGTTCTCGAAACGATAATAACCGACATGATAGAAAGTAGTGCTGTGAAAAATCGATAATAGTGACTTCCTAAACCGATAAAAACCGTCCTAAACTCATTCAATTTTTTTATCTTAGAAAATAAAACACCTGTGAGTTTATTACAAACTTTATTAATTTCTTAAGTTGATACTTGGTATATACAAAAACTCATTTATTATAAATAATAAGTGTTCTAAAATGAATATAAAACTAAAATTAACTACAATTAAATAAGATAACTGAAGCTAAAAATTTTGCACCCTTGGTAGGGTACCCATCACGCAGGCAGCGTTCCCGCGCTGGATTGCTATGGCCAATCTTTGCGCGAGAAAGCTGCCTGCGCGAGGATCACCTGTGGCCTCCCTTAGGAATTTACTGAGCACCTTGTGGAGTCCCCGAGCCCCCCTACCCCATGGACCTAGTGTCTCGACGCCAAAGGCTACATATTCGTAGTATGCGCCGAGACAACTATATTTATTCGCCTTGAAGAGTTCTCGGACGTCAGCCGCCGCCCCGGCCTGTTTGCTGGTGGCTAAAATGTAGGACACCGCCAGCGTATCTGCGCAGGTGGCGTCCTACACCAGCGCCCGGCCCATCCGCCAGGGGATCAACGCCATCCCGTCGGGGCGTTTGCCGTCGTCCCTTGCGATCTGGGGCTCCAGAGCCGCAGGGACGTCGGCGCTGACGAGCGCTCTCCTCAGGATGTCGTTGAGCGCGGCATGACGGGATAGGCGGCCGGCGCCCGAGGAGCAGGCGAGTCCGTGGTGGCCAAGGCGATCAACAGGGGCCCCACTAGAGGCACAGCTGTGGTCCACACATACATCGGCCCCGACCCGGAGTCCGATAGCAATTCTGAGTGTTTGGCTCGATGAAAGTGCCGTTGTTGGGTGATGGATAGGCGTGCAGCCATAAAATTAGTAAAATAAAATAATGTATTTACCAATAAACTATGGTATACATATTTACCAGGGGCCCCCGCACTAGGTGAGACCTGGGCTATAACCGCGAAAATCGAAGTTCGCAAATTGCGGGCATTTTTCTCTGTCACTCTAATTACACCTTTAATGGAGTAAAAGAGAAAAATCCCCGCAATTTGCGAATTACGGTTTTCGCGGTAGCCCCTCTGTATCGCGGGGAACCATTTAAGGCAGGGGCCTTAAATGGCCTAAGGGGCCCAGAATGACCCACGCTGGCCCATTGTGTACAGGGGTACACAATGGGCCAGCGTGGGCCATTCTGGGGGCCGCATTTATGCGTTAAAGGGAGCAAGTGATATTGCTATCTCATTCTACCGCATGGCTGCGTCCCTTGGACTGGCCGGCGCTGGCCCATTGCGTACAGGGGCCTTTAGATTTGTACAGTATCTGAATTTAGTTACTTAATAGGTATAGCATGCAAGTTACAAAATTACTAAAAATGACACTTAAATATTTGCGTACATTATAAAATATTACTTAGTATAGCTTCTAGCTGTTTCCACGTAGTTAAGTGATTGAAGAAGAGTGTAGGTAAACTTTTTGGCCTCAATAACTGATCTGTCTTTGATTTGAGATAACAATGCTTTAGCATGGCACTGTAGGTTGAAGCCTTAAGGTGGTCCCCAAATCGTTTACCGAAGGCGGAGAAGACTTCTGGAACAGGTAGGTTAAAGATTCGGTTTTTGAGAAGCGAGACGTAACAAGTCATGAGTGTAGACGATTTGTGTGTAAGCAAAACGATACTGTGCAAAAATAACTGCCGAACAGTCAGGCCCATAGCTTCAGCGTAGAGTTCAGAAGTTGGAAATCGAAAGGGTCATTGTCCAGACTCTGGTCACAGCTAGGAGCCTTGCGTGGTCCCTTCCCGACGAAGTGTCAATTGGGGATTTTAGAACGGCAGTGGGGGCTAAGTTGTCCCAGGCCCTTATTGCCTCTCGGGTCTAGGTGGCACATCTGGCAGTTTAGCTAGCCAGGCTTTCTTGGCCTCATCCAAGCACGCGACCTCGCAGTTTGTTATTTTAAGGATTTTACCTGCGAGATCAGACGTGCTATGGATTGAGGACAAGAATGCCGGCAGAGCAATACTCGATATTTTGCGTGTTCCTAAACTGCCAAACCTAATGGGCAAAGAATCTTGGGTCCAAGCCGGTTCATTCAAACGGACATTCAAAATCGATTCCAGTTGTGACTTAAGGAGACTATCGATAGGTTGGACTAAACTAGCGACTTTCCAGATAGCGCAGCAACGGAGCAAGTACGTAAATTTGGGAACCAACAACAACATTTTAAAATAAATAAGGCCGAATGGCTACTAATTTTGACTAAACGATCTGAATCTGATCTAAACTCGAAAAACTTTGAAGTACCTGGGCTGCTAAAGAGGGTTCTACGTTTTCGGAAATGTACAATTCACATTTGTCGAAGTTAAGTTTCAGGTCAATGGCGCTAAATTTCTGTATAACTAGGGATAAGTCACGTCGCTCTCCGGATAGCCTGGAAAGAGTAATAATAACGGGAAAAGTTGAAGGCACGACACCTCAGGGCCCTCCTCCTACTAGATGGTGTGCTCAAATTACGGCACCTATGCTATTAAAACTGCATGAGGCCATGCGCTTGGCGGAGAACAGAACCCTATGGAGGAGCCTGGTCTTCAACAGAAGGATATGATGTCACGATCCTCAGTATTGAGGGACCGACTGAAGAAGAGGGATAAGTCTGCCAGAACCGTATGTGAGTCTCCGCTGATGGTGCCGTCGTCCAGGTACCAAACATGCAGTATGAACGTGAGACTATGAATAGCTGAATTAATAGCCAGACTTAATATATGGTATATATATATATATATATATATATATATATATATATATATATGTATATATATATATATATATATATATATATATACATATTTGTTCTTATTGCACAATTTGAATACTGAATGTACAAATATGCTGTACCTATGTTGTTAAACACTGAACTGTACAAAGTATATTCTGGTAGAATTTACTAACGGATACACTGTACTCGTTACAAAATCTAACATGTTTGTCTAAAGATTTTTCAAAAACTAATCTTAAAATTAATACATTTAAATAGGATAAGGTAAACACAAATATAACTGTAAAAAGGAAGTAGGAACTAACTGAATTACCGTCACACACTCAACTCAACAGTCGAAATTATATATACCTAGGTCTATTATATACTTTAAGCCGTATCAGCTGTGGGCTGTGTGTGATAGTGTGTGTGTTAATTATTACGCTATGAGCTGATCCTCATTAACCCCTGACGCAGAATGGCTAAAGAATCACAATCTCCAAGTTAATACGCATAAAATAAAACTCATTCAGTTAAGACCCTACCAAAACGAACCCATAGATCTAACTTTAACCAATATAATAAGTTTATGGCAAAAAAAATTTTTTGGTACAAGCTTTTATCGCTGACTGTACTTTTATTCCACGGGCAACTAATACTCATCGAGACAATTCTATAAACCCCAAACACAATTAGGTTTCGTTGTTTTATCACAGAGTTCCTATGGCCACCTCCTGTCTCGCCTTACTTATGTATACAAATTTCCAGCTTCATTGGAAGTCGGGAAGTGGGTCGTACAAACCATGGTATAATAATATACTCCGCCTGGTACTCCATTCCCGTCTTTTCTAGGTCACCTAACCTGCGATCATATATAACCATGGATACCGCCTTTAGGAACATTACCGTTCAAACTCTCGGGCCAAATTAGCACACATACACAATTACGCCTACGTTCAAATAAGACGACGCGTTTACAGAGCCTGTAATCAAAGCTCGTAAACAAAATAAGAGTCATCTTTATTACACTAATGGTACATAGCTAAGTGTAGATGAAATGCATATAATGTCAATAACTACCAATCAGCGACATTAATCCGCTAATAACCTTCTTGCTGTACGTACTGGCCGCTGAGAGTTCGCGGTTCATATTTGATTAGAATATGACTTGGACAGGGATAGGTTTATGCCATACAGTGAAGAACCAGTCAAATAATTCACGTATAATAATTTAATGCAGATTAAAAGATAACTAGTTAAAATGTTGTTATGACATGACAGACTAACTCAACATAAGTAAATATATCATTGTTGTATAAATGTATTCCGCTATAATAAGTATTTTGTATATTTTATTATCAATCTGCATGGCAGTGCGAAGTCACGTTCAGGTATAGTCTGTCCGTTTTTCTAAGATCAAGTACGCCATAGTAAATGTATGGCGAACTTGATCTTAGAAATCGGACTGGCTATACAGTCTGCAAAATGTACATGGGTACACGAATCGGGTCAAAAATATTTGAACAGGCGGAGTCACAATAAATCCCCACTTTCAGTTCAGAATATTTTATATGTATATAGCCGGTCAAGCAAGTTTGTCAGTAGAAAAAGATGCAAAATTAAAATTTTGTATAGGACCACAGCCGTTCGCGCGCTTATATTTTCTAAATTTGCCGCTCTTATAATATTTTAAACTTTCGCGTTTTGAACACATATTAACTAGGGAATGCAAATCGGTTATTTTTTGTATGGAAATAACCGCGGTTTCGGTTAATAACCGATAATTTCCATACAAAAAATAACCGAAAATAACCGATTTGCATTCCCTAATATTAACTCACATTATACGAAACGAAACTGATTTACGTCGGTAAATCAAGGTAATTGAATATAATTCACGTTAGACCCGTCTATAATGTGAGTTAATATGTTTGCCGCTCTTTTCTACTGACGGAAATGGCTTGAGAGAGAACCTACATATATGTGACAGTAGAGGGTGGATTCAAATGATCAACATTTTCAGATAATGTGTGTATTTGTTAAATTAATTCAGTGAAAGCATGATAGGAAAAATGTATCTACATATAGGAGACCGGGTATGATTATCTCACGGGTTATATCTCATGAATAGAACATATTCTAGATATCTTGCCAGGCATCCACTCAATTTCATGTATCTCTAATTGGACAGCTTTTTTCCATAGTTCTCTGCGAATAGCATCTTGTGGGAATCTGAATGGAAAGTAATGTAAAATGACAATACCAAATTTGATTATTAATTTGAAATAACTAGGTAGTTTTTTTATAGCTCCATCTCATGAAATAAAAAAGGAAAATACAAATCTGTAAGAAGGAATTTATTACTACATTTATAATTATATAGAAAATACCTAAACCAAACACAAGTTAATAAAATAGTCTACTTCATTTAGCATAACACCATCCCTATTATCCTCGCAATTTAAAAAGTCGTATGTTGTTATGAAAGTCGTATGCAGTTGTTACGTTTTAGTTTAGCACGGTAGTATTGAAAACAAATCGTCATGTTTTTTCCAAATTCTACTGAAGTTATCTGTTTACTACAAGTGAAAAGTGATTCCACTGTCCTTGGTATGAACTAAAATAACTTCTGCACCACTTCACGACACATGAATATATTTTTAATTACAAAAAAACGTTGTTTTTATAAATCAATTTAGCCATTTGTCACTGACTGTCATCTCGGTGGTACTGAGATTGCCAATCGAGCAGTTTGTAAGTACCGCCTATCGCGGGGTAGTTTGCGTTGGGTCATAATTGAGCTGACAGAATACTTCCATGTATAGCATTTCGCTGCACCTAACTGACACGCGCTTACGTCATCATGCGACAGCGCTATATGATAATATGCGATAGCGCTATATATAGCGGCCATGTTGTTGTGACGTAGCCCCGTGTCACTCTGGGAATGGAAGACCATGTTTTATTAGACTATGGTACAAACATAGTTACATAGTCTGTACTAAATATGGTCCATCAATGAAAATAGAGTGTATAGAGGCGGATTGTCAAAGTAAATTATGTAGCCACTGTAAATTGACTGCCAATATCTTTCCACAGAAAATTAAAACTGTTAGAACGCCATTTGACTTTGATCCATAAGGCTGATTAAGACGGCGCGCGAAGCGTATGCGATTTTAGCTACATTGCGGACTGTTGGTTAAGTCCAATTCAACCGACCGATCAAAAACCGCAATGTAATGAAACTCGCATGCGAGTTCTCGCATCGACTAAATGAGCCCTTTTATTATTTCACTGATATGTGTAAATTTGTTAAATATTGAAATTAACGCCATCTACTCGACTGTAGGCCAAAGGTTATGGCGCCATCGCTCGAAAAGATTGCACCATACCTTTGGCCTACTCTCGAGTAGATGGCGTTAATATTAATATTTAACAAGTTTACACATATCAAATACTATTACTTATTCTGTAATATGAGTGAAAGAATAATGATCAAAGTCAAATGGCGTTCTAACAGGTTTAATCTTCTGTCGAAAGATGGCAGTAAATGTAGGTACTGTAAGTAGCTACATAATTTACCATGACAGTAACTCTCTATTTAAAAATCTCTTTGATACCATGTTTCAAAGATGGATTTAAAAACAATTTATCTGGTTAAAGTCCTAAGCTACCTATTAGGCAGACTCTTAATAAAGTAAACTCGATTTCACTTTCATGAGCTTCTTCAGCAATTCTTTCTTCGTTGTATTGTAATCTGTAACAAGTAAAATTAATTTAAATGAAACTCCGTAGAAATCTTTGGTCTCTTAAATGTATTCGTACAATGCAAACATAAGTACATCCGCGGAAAAATTAAAAGATGTATGAGAGCCTTTTACCAAGTGGATGAAATTAGACTTGTTTTAAGCAATGGTATGTATACAGGCAGAGATTAAAAAGTATTATTTGGTACTATTCCGCCGTATACATCCTTTAAAACGAAGATGAGATAATAATATACTGTGCGTAAATATTAACCAATAACTTTGGAATTAATGTTTCAAACTGCTGAGAGATAAACATATTTTTTTAATACGAGTAACAATACCATATTCACTTACCTAGTCTTTTGATTGGCTCGCTGCGTTTTTCGATTATCAGAAGCAAGAACTAGAGCAGCGGTCGGCAACCTTTTAGCAGCCAAGGGCCACATAGTAGTTAAGGAAGTTGACGCGGGCCGCACTTTTGTTAATATGTGTGACTTTAATCAGACATATTGTTGTTTGACAATATTACATACAAAATAGCCAGGGGGGCTCGCGGGCCGGAAGTGAGAGGTTCGCGGGCCGCATGCGGCCCGCGGGCCGCTTGTTGCCGACCGCTGAACTAGAGAATCCCTAGATCCGCCAGGTTGTTTGTCAGCAAAGCGGGGGCGTTTCGCTGGTATTGCCGCTGAAATCAAATAATCCGCATAATTATAGAGGTACTAGCTGCTCGCCTCTTTATTAGTAGTATTAGTACCTACCTACTTAAAAATGGAGACCTATAAGCTCTAGAAACCACGGACCGGAAGACGCAGCGTGGGAAGGCCCTCTACAAGATGGAGTTGTATGGGGTCGGCGCGTGACCGGCCGCTGTGGAGATCGTTGAGGGAGTTCTTTGGCCATCAGTGGACGTCTTTCGGCTGATATGATGGTTATGATGATGATGAAGCTTTCGGAAACCCGTCGCGCGAGTGACTAAAAATACGTAAATGCTCTACCCATCCATGCAGTATCATACCATGACCGTGCTGTCGTGAACGTATCAAGCATGGAATGTAAGTTAGTAATAAATAAGAGCTCGTCAACATAGGTAGAGTTTTTTTGATACTCCTACAGTCAGCAGCAGATGTTGCTAAGCGGACGAGGTGTTCAAAATTACCTTGATACCATCTTGATACGCACTTATTCTCTTAACAATAAAAGTCGCGTTAAGATCATTTTGAACACCTGGCCCTTATAGTAAATAACCTTATAATCGGTCAAGTCCTATAAATTAAATACCTTTGTACTTAAATTACATACTTCACTGCAGGCTTCACTTATACGGACTCTACTTGTCTGGTCTAATGTATGGTTTTGAACCATAACCATTTCTTGTTCGGTGGACAAGTCGCATGCTCAATAGGCAATAGCATTAATTGAGCCAATAACATTTTTTTTTTCTCAATTCTACGCTTACCTTTATCCGGTCGAATGCTTATTCCAGATTTCAGACAAGCTTTGCCTGTACTCGTAGATGCAGTAGCTGAAGTTTGTGCTGGAACATTTCACACGTTAAAATAAGTTTTAAAAATAAATTACAAACATAGGTACCAACATAAAACATTAATAGTTAGTACCTTCACTTATTTTTATTTGTCAGTCGTAGTTAGCTGTTAACCAAGCAGGTAAGACTTAGACCGTTTAAATACCTTACTTTGAACTTCTTATCTGTTTTATACCGATCTATGTTTTACCTAGTAATAGCTGATACTAATGACCTGCTTGAAGACATGCATATCGGCGTCCGCGTGAGAGCAAATCTCGCATACTACCGAATACCTAGTAGGTAAAGAATCCTCAAGTAAACTATTAAAGAGCATGCGAAGACCATCTCCGTATAAATCCTTAAGCGGACGCACACATTTAACCGGTTTCGATGAAACTTGCATGGGGTATGAACTTTAAGATGTTTTGCCCCGTTTCTTAATTCCCAATGATACCACACTCGTAGTTCGTACCTATCAATAAGCGAGATTATCATACTAATACGTACACGTACATTAGAACGTTATTGATAAACCGGTTTTGATAAAACTTCCACTGAATAACCTACTAAGTTGAGATAAATGTACCTATGCCAAAAATGTTTAATAGAAAAAAAACGACTTCTCAAAACAGTCTGAAATGCCATAAATGAATGACGACTGGTCTGGCCTAGTGGGTAGTGACCCTGCATATGAAGCCGATGGTCCCGGGTTCGAATCCTGGTAAGGGCATTTATTTGTATGATGATACAGATATTTGTTCCTGAGTCATGGTTGTTTTCTATGTATTTAAGTATTTATATATTATTTATATCGTTGTCTGAGTACCCACAACACAAGCTTTCTTGAGCTTACCGTGGGGCTTATTCAATTTGTGTAAAAATGTCCTATATTTTTTTTTATATATGTAAATTATTGGCTGGCATTTAACTGATCACAGTGATCACCATATATAGTAATCCACTTCGTCACCTTTTCCTAGTAGCATTTCGTTTCTGTAAGGGTCGCAGTTCTTACCTAACCTAATATTAACCTTACCCACTTTTATACTCGTAGTAGCATTTCGTTTCTCTAAGAAGCGCTAGTGGCCTAGCGGTAAGAGCGTGCGACTTGCAATCCGAAGGTTCGCGGGTTCAAACTCGGCTCGTACCTACCAATGAGTTTTTCGGAACTTATGTACGAAATATCATTTGATATTTACCAGTCGCTTTTAGGTGAAGGAAAAAATCGTACTAATCCCAATAAGGCCTCGTTTACCCTCTGAGTTGGAATGGAAGTACAAATGGCAGTCGCTTTCGTAAAAACTAGTGCCTACGCCAATTCTTGGGATTCGTTGCCAAGCGGACCCCAGGCTCCCATGAGCCGTGGCAAAATTCCGGGACAACGCGAGGAAGATGATGATGATGATAATGATGATTTCGTTTCTCTAAGGGTCACAGTTTTATCCTACCTAACCTAACCCACAAAATCGAAATCGCCAAATGTGTACTATAATGCGTCGTTCAAGAGTTCTGTTCTGATAATCATCAGCAGTTCCACTTCATCAAATGTGACAGTTTTTAATGTAAATGCTTGATTTTCTGATTAAAATACATAAATCTCTGTACGTATGCCTTTAAAATTTGAGGAGTTCTCTCGATTCCTCATGGATCCCATGTTCAGAACTCGAGCTTGACATAAATGTGGCTTAAAAACGTGAGCTATGTGTCGATGAAGAGTTCCGTTCTTGACCATCATCAGCAGTTCTACTTCATCAATTGTCACTTTTTCAACCGACGAAAAAAAAAACGGAGGAGGTTCTCAAGTCGACGCGTATATTTTTTTTTTTTTTTTTTTTTTTTATGTATGACCACGCATAATTCAATGTAAATGCTTGATTTGTTGATAAAAACACAAAACTCACATATGTATGCCTTTAATTAAAGATTTGAGGAGTTCACTCGATTCCTCATGGATCCCATCATCAGTAGGTACTCGAGCTTAACAAAAATGTGGCTTAAAACCTTAACTTGCTTAATAGTAATTTTGAAGACCTATCGAATGATGTGCTTATGTTGATATTTCTCAAGAAAAAAATAATTTTAGTTTCATACGACGACGACCGGTCTGGCATAGTAAGTAGCGACCCTGCATGCCTGTGAAACCGATCGGATCCCGATAAGGGCATTGTATGATGAACACAAATATTTGTTCCTGAGTCATGGGTGTTTTCTATGTATATAAGTATGTATTTATCTGTATAAGATGTAATGTATATAGTCGCCTAGCACCCATAGTACAAGCTTTGCTTAGTTTTGGGCTAGGTTGATCTGTGTAAGATGTCCCCTAATATTTATTATTTATTTATTTACCTACCCATGGAGTGTATTTTAAACTACGTACCGAAGCGTAAAGTAAGTACATCAACACCACTTAATTAACGTCCATTAATGGACGGCTGGCAGTCGTCAAGTATGAGTTTCTCTAGAAACTTCCTACCTCGCACAGACAAACTGTCGAATGAACTGCCGCGTGCGGTATTTCCGGACCGTTTCGACCGTCAAACCTTCAAGAAAAGAGGCCAGCATCGAAATTAGGAAATTACAACCCCTACGGTGTTGCGACTGTAATGTAATAATAAAATACCCTTATACTTATCTTATAGTTTTGGAGTAAAATTACTGTATAAGTGTTTCTTTTTTTGCTATTTTGGCCACGGAACCCTAAAAACGTTCACAAATCGGACTATCGGTTTCGAAGAGAAACGTGGACAAACTACTTGAGATCTGTGTGAAAACTAAAATACTTTTACCTAAAAGCAAAACTAGCATAATTACCATTTTCACTGTTTGATGTTGACAGAGGTACTCTGGCATGTGAAGATCTGATCTGAATCTGGTTTGCAGCTGAAATTTAAATTATTGTAAAAAAAATAAGGTAGAAGTACTATTAGTGCTTGACGCTGCACTAGTATTCGACATGGGCACTTTATGTCAAAGTAATATAGGTTAAATTTGAACAGCGAAGATTTTTCTGTATTCAAATTGAATCCTTGTCACTTTGACATAAAGTGCCCATGTCGAATACTAGTGCAGCGTCGAGCACTAGTACTTCTACCTTAATTTAACATTTTTAGATTAAGTACTATTAGGTATAACTCCATACGCCGTGCACCGCAATAACGCGGTTGGGAGCGGCAATTTATCTAGAAAAAAAAAAGATCTTCATGGACTTTCCATGTGCGACGGTAATCGCTTATTTACAGGTGATTCGTGTCCTCGTTTGCCTCCTATATAACTTATATAGAAAAGCCTATGTTTATTTTAATATCCTTATATCTTATAGTGCTTGAGTAAAATGGCTGTGATCTACGGACGGACGGACGGGCGGACTGACCGACGGACATGACGAAACTATAACGGTTTCATTTTTGCCATTTTGGCTACGGACGGAACCCTGAAAACGATCACAATTCGGACTAACCAATTCGAAGAGAAACGTGGGTAAACTGAAGGCCTCTCGCGAAACACGTTCGCCGTGTTACTTCTCTGTCGCACATACGTACGAATTTACAAGTGCGACAGAGAGGCAACACGTCGAACGTGGTTCGCGGTAGGCCCTCTGAAGTCTGTGTGAAAATACTTTTAAAGATAACTAGCATAATTACCATTTACCTACACTGTTCGATGTCGATGGTCTGGCATGTAAAGGTTTGCAGCTGAAATTTAAAATTCTGGTGAAAAAATATTTTAATATTTTTAACATTAGGACATGATGTCACGATCCTCAGCATTGAGGGAACGACTGATGATGATGATGAGATGATCTATTTTTTATGGGTAATCAAATATACCTACTGTTACTGTCTGTCTTTCGGGGCTCCCTGAGGATGGGTGCCCTGGGCACGAGCCCCGTGTGCCCTTATGGGAAAGACGTACTGACTTATATATTAAACCACTTATTCATAAAACTTAGCATCGACCTTTGTTAAATTTGTCCCTTTCTAACAAACACAAATGACAAAATGACGGATAAAGATAATCGATTATCAAGGGCTTAAAAGCGTTTATGAATAATGTCATAAGAATACTGTTGTTGAAATTGAAATAAGTACCTTCAATTCAATCTCTCATAGCATAGCATACTTAGTACCTATTAATTGAAGTTTCTTGTTAGATGGGCATTGTTTCCATCAAAAAATAGGTAGGTAATACTAATAAGTAATTACAAATAATGAAATAGCTGTAAGTACCTACTCTGGACTGGAATAACCGTGATGTGCACAAAAACAGGCCAATTCGAACATACACTGAAATCAGAATAATAATTTATTTTAATCATCATCATGCATTCATTGTTAAATTTAGTCATCGTGCGCCTTGCCCGCACCAATACATGTACGGAAAAGTACGATATTTGAATGACATTAGTTAGATGTCATTATGATCCAACCTCACAAACACCCAATTATATGACAAATTGTTTACAGTTACCTATATTAGGTACTCAGTAAAATTCCTCCTCCTTAGAAGGTAGGTAGTGTATGCCTTTTATACATGTTTTAGGGTTCCGTACCCAAAGGTTAAAAGCGGGACCCTAATATTACTAAGACTCCGCTGTCCGTCCGTCTGTCTGTCTGTCTGTCTATCACCAGGCTGTAACTCATGAACCGTGATAGCTAGACAGTTGAAATTTTCAAAGATGATGTATTTCTGTTGCCGCTATAACAAGGAATACTAAAAACAAAATAAAATAAATATTTAGTGGGGCTCCCATATAACAAACGTGATTTTTTTGCCGTTTTTTGCATATGGGCACGGAACCCTTCGTGCGCGAGTCCGACTTGCACTTGGCCGGTTTTTTAAATTATAATATTAGGTCTTGGTACAAAGTTTGTTTGGGGTTAGCTGGATGAAGGGATAACTTCATCTTTATAATTTAAAATGTATCTGTTGCTGTGCTGGACTGTTTTAAACTTACCTACGATAAAATGTTTATTACTTACCTAATCACTTAGTGCCACTTGCACCATACTACTAACCCGGGGTTAACCGGTTAAACCATTAACCTAGTGTCAAATTGTACTGGTAACCATGGCTACTCTAGGTTGAATCAGTTAACCCCGGGTTAGTGAATGGTGCAAGTGGCCCTGTGGGCTACAACTAAGGCTAATTACTAATTATGGTTAATAGAAAGTTACCTCGTCTACTTGCAGCATGTTGAGGAAATTCTCATAATAATTGGTATTCCGACAGTGGAGGTGCGGAAAAATTTAACTTTGGATAGGCTCTTTTTAGGGTTTTATAGTCACCTAGAAACCCTTATAGTTTCGCTATGTCCGTCTGTCCGAGGTTTTGCTCCGTGATCGTTAGTGTTAGAAAGCTGCAATTTGGCATGGGTACATATATAATGCATTGCGGCAGCGATAAATTAAAAACTATAAAAAAAAATTTTTGTTCCAATAGCGTGGGGTGAACCGTTGGATAGGTCTTTCAAAACGAATAAGGAGACCCTTTTTTGATATAGTATTTTTTTCGGAAATAATCGCTCCAAAAGAAAAAAAATATGTGCCCACCCCTCTAACTTTTGAACCATGGGTCCAAAAAGTATGACAAAAATCGTGAAACAAAAGCTTAATAAATAATTTCAATGAAAACTATAGCAAACATGATCGGTCCAGTCGTTTTTGAGTTATTGCTAAAAATCTCCTTTTTCTTAGTAAAAAGACGTACAAAGCGCTGCAAATAGGTACTCCCTGTAATTTATAATGTACCTACATGATACTTACGAATATCCCCCGTTTGGCCTATTTTGACAGAATCGTAACTACGAAACTCTACACTGAGCAATTGAGCATGGCTCGACATGTAGCTTATTTTCTGTCTTGCCAAAGTCTCTCCGTTCAAAATGATCGCCACAAACGTGACGAATCTTCTGCAACTTTTCTATGGGTAAATGAACGAGATCTTCTTTTCCAGTCTAGCTTATCTAACCCAAGTTATACACCTGTAAGCAAAGTGGTTTTGGCTTCCTTTTCATTGTGTACTGTAAACATAATATTGAGGGACACAAATGATGCAAATTAAAATAAGTATTGCAAACATAAGAGGAAGATAGTAGTAGTATGTGCTTTAAAGTGATTGCGACATTTGGGTTCATGCAGGACTACTTTCAGATAACTAAAATATGAAATTGAATAACACGTAAGCTTTTATAGTAATAAAAGGTCATATTTGAAAAAGAAATGGAGATTATAGAGATTCGATGATGATAAACAACGTGAGTTGTGTCGGTCTAATAAGTAATACCCTGTGCCCTAACTATTAGAAGAGACTTACAGGTAGCAAACATAGCAAATTCAAATAATACACCGCATAAGTAGCAAATAACATTTTTAGGAATTTATAAATTGAAATAGACGTCATCTTTGAATGCCTGGGAAGTATTTAACCAACAACTTTGATAACTAGAGATTGATGACCCCACAGTCAAACTCATTGTTGAGTTTTGCTGGGCTATGACTATTTTTAAGAATACCTCTGTATTTTATTAAATAAATAAATAAATAACATTTAGGGCGAGCAATACGTGCTTGTTCCTCCTATTACGGAGTGGCGGAGACCGGATTCGAACCGGCGTCTCGGTCGGTCTTTAGCTTGTTACGCGGCTGATAAATCAAAATGTTTAATAAAATAATTTGATTTGTTCCCTGGTAGTTGTATTTCGGAACTTGTAGACTTACCGCTGTTCATCCTTGAGAAATTTGGCAAAGAATCCTCCTCGAGTGATTTCTCAGACACCACATATTTCACAATATCGGTTTTTGCCGGCCATTGTACTATTTTACAACAGTAGGTACGGGTTTCTGTTTCAAATCACCACAAAACTCAGGAGAAGCAAACTCAACTTTAGAAAACTGTTATTATTTTGCAAAATTTGCACACGAATTATGTCAATTTTGTATTTCAAAATGGTTGCCGCTCGTATACGCATAATGTCAAGTTGGCATTTCAACAGTGCTGCCGCCAATGCCACGCCGCTGAACTAATTATGACAAATATCTTTGCTATACGTTTGTTCGTAGTAAGAGAGTTTCTCGCCACTGGTTGCAAGGTATTGAAAAAATATTATCTTGAATATTAAGCTGCCGATGAGTCCGGTTAATACACGACCAAATAATGTACAGCCCAATAATTGGCGTCCACTTTTTTGGATGCGTATTATTGGGTTGTACACTACTGCCCTGTTAAAAGAGTGGCTTCATATTATTGGCACGGACCGAGCTTGTACACCCTGATAACGCTCAACCCAATAATACACGACCCAATAATACGAATCCATTTAGTGGACGCCGAATATTGGTCGCATATTATTGGCCCGTACCGAGAATGCTCGACCCGGGATTGCTCAACCCAAGAATGTACAGCCCAATAATTGGCGTCCACTTTTCGCTCCACACCACAGACTATAAATATTTGACACATAGAGTGATATTCTAGGGATGGGCGACGATTTTTAAGTTTACGATTCAATAATGTTGCCATGCGCAAAAAATAAGCAGATAATGGTAAGGTTAAGTAGCTAACATATTATCGCACCGCACCGCGACCTTGGTGCGTCGCACGCATAAGTAAGAGCGAGAAAGAGATATATTTTTTTCCAGACGGAAACAAATTGTCCGATCCATGAAATGCATACTTGGTCAAGCAGATCTGGTCAGTAGAAAAGGCGGCAAATTTGAAAAATTTAGGCGCGAAGGGATCTCTTCCCATAGAAAATTTGAATTTCGCGCCTTTTTTTATTGATAAGATTTGCTTGATCAGCTATAATTAGAATAAAATGACAGAAAAAGGTGCCTGCAATTTGCGAATTTAAAGTAGTAACACACTATCGCACCGCACCACGACCTTTCGTACCGGTAAGTGAGGGCGAGAAAAAGATATCTGTTTCTCGCTCTCATTCATGAGTGCGACGCACCAAGGTCGCGGTGCGGTGCGATAGTGTGTTAGCTACTTTACAGGGTTTTAAATGAGTATAGTTTTCCTGGTTCTTAGGCCCCGTTCGCACGACAGCTTTTTCAACGCGCGTTAAAAATATAACCATTTATGTATTCACACGACAGCGGTGGCGCTTTTTATCCAGTGTTGTTGGATTTTAGACTTTAAGCTTTGGTCGATAAGTCGAATTTAGAGTGCGAACAGATTCAAGCGCTTTTTTAACGCGCGTTATTTAAAACTCTCGTGCTTATGGGGGCTTACTGACTGTCAAATTGGTTTGACGAACTATAATTAAGTCTTCGTCACACAGGAGCGTTTTACGGGTGGCGCGCGAGCGGGGCGTGAGCGTTTTATATGTAAAGTAGCTATAGGTGGTCAAGCAAATCTTGTCAGTAAAAAAAGGCGCGAAATTAAAATTTTCTATGGGACGATATCCCTTCGCGCCTATATTTTTCCAATTTGCCGCCTTTTTCTACTGACAAAGAAAAGAGATATACGTTTCTCGCTCTCACTTATGGGTGCGACACTCCAAGGTCACGGTGCGGTGCGATAGTCTGTTAAGCCCCCCATTCACACTCCTACCTTGTAGTCCGCCTCGTAATCCGCCTCGTTGGGTAGGATTGTGTATGGGGGTTGCGGACTACGAGCCGTCCTACAAACTCAAGTAGGATGCCACTTGGGTCCTACAAATCCTAAAAGCCCCGCCCACCGCTGTAGTCCGCCGCGTAGGATTGTGTGTGGCTTGTCGTCCTACATTGAGGACTACCGTGTTTGACGTAGGTATAACAACAGTGCGCCCCATTTTTTTGAAATTTGTAAAGGAATCGCTGTTTTTGGACCAGAAATCACCCAATTACTCCAACAAACAATGGAGGAATAGGCATTGCAACAATTATTACCAATACTTAAGAAATATGACGTTCTCTAGCGAATTTTTAGCAGTTTCTTTTCCCACACTCTTTTTTATTTTTATCCAATAACAAGAAAATACATAGCAGAAGAGCTATTTTCTTTTTTTAAATTGCACGTAAAGCCCCCTAAAGACTATGCGCGTGAATCGCGGGCGAAGCCGCGAACGCGAGTGTGGAGTCGATTTCGCTGTCTGCGAAAATCGGCGGCTTAACATTTTCAAGAGTAAGTAGACCGACCACAGACCGACACTTGTGAGAAACGAATCAGTACTAGTGATGGACGGCAAAACAGAGGGCCTACCGCGAACCACGTTCTACGTTTTGCCCCTCTGTCGCGCGTGTAAATTCGTACGCAAGTGTGACAGGGAGGCAGCACGACCAACGTGGTTCGCGGTAGGCCCTTAGTACCGTGTGTGAGCTATTTCTTGCTCCGTAGTCCTGCGAGGCGGACTACAACATAGGATGGTGTGTGAGCTATATCTTACGCCGTAGTCCTGCGAGGCGGACGACAAGGTAGGAGTGTGAATGAGGGGCTTTAGCTACGCGGCGCGCCCCGCTCACGCGCCGCCCGGAAAACGCGCCTGTGTCTTCGTCACACAGAGAATTCTTATTAATAGTTTTTAACAGAAGTAGACCGTTGGAGCTGACCTAAGTTTCTGAATCTGAATTGAATACCAATTTGTGAGGACTGACGCCACACTGTGGGCTGAAATTAGGCTTTCTTTGACATAGAAACCGAAGTTGTTTCTTTTTTTTTTTTATGGCATCGCGCTCCTGGCGCATTCAGCCAAACGAGTAAAACGGGGAAACGGAATTAAAGGATTACATTATAACGGATAATTCGGAATTTTGGACAAGGATCAGGATAAGGTAACGTATAATAAATTATAGTTTTATATTACGACGTGAAAGGTTTATGTTTTCTTGATTGAAATAGGTTTTGCTAGGCATTGTTATAGTAACCTATGAATTTTAGACGATTAGGAATGAAAGTTGTCGAGTTACGAATTTTAAAAAAAATCGGGTTGCACTCCTGGAGTGCCGACAGAAGTGAAAATTCAATGACTAGTCCAAAATGTCTGCAGCACTATGTATAATTGACCCATCCTCCTTTCTATTGAAAAACTTTAGTTCCGAAATTGCTGGCCAGTGAGCTTAAATTTATAGCGTTAATTGTTTAAAATTCGAATATAAATTGTAAAGTTACCTTGCAGACCTCGCATCTAAATATATTTGGTCATGATATTTTGAGTTTTCACTTTTATTAGCGATTTTATCAAGATGTAGCTTTATTGAATTATATTGAAGTGATATAAAGTTAGAATGTAACTGTGAGATTCTCGTATTTCAGCCCGTACAAGATTTATTGCTTAATATAAAAGTTCCAGTTTTAAATAATTCACCTGATTATGATACGTTATGACTAAAGTTCTTTGGTGAATAACATTGAGCGTTACGTTACGCGTTATGTGTTACGCTGTATCGAGTTTATCATTTTTTCCCCACCTCAAAAAGTGCTCAGCGCCGCTAAAGAAGTTTTCACTTCAAAAAAATGTATGGAGCAGGAACAAGAAATCATTATTACTTACTCAAGAAACACAAAACAAACCGTAATATCTTCGCAGGTGGTTAATACTACGAATTATTTGTGATTTTTTGGCATACTACATATATCCGTCACGGGTGCGGCTTTTTTTAAAATCATTAAGACGAAACGGGAGCTGAGCTAAAAGTCAATTTTGAGATTTCAAGCTGAATATACCCGTCGCTCTGACGGGGCGTGAGAGACTGTATTTGTGTGTGTAATGCACGCACACAGATGCGTACGCTTGCACCCGCGCGCGCCTCATTGCCGACAATTTGCAATGTTATTTTTCGTGCGTTACTGCCACGAGGCGTTCACTTATTACTTACTGTGTTGCGATTGAATTTTTTGACCCGGCTTACGTTTACGGAACTCGATAATCTTTCTACTACTGTGACTTGGCTTTGTTTACTTGACTTTGCTGATCAGCTTATTGTTTTGGACTCCGTGAGTTGTGGTTACCTATTGGACCGCACGCAATTCATCTACCTTTATTCAAGTAATTAAGCGTAATTAGCCGAAACCTTTATAAGAGTGTAATTCATAAGAAGTACATAAGATATAATTTATGTACTGGTTTGCTGTTAGCTTTTAATTGTATCACTTTACATATATGTTACTCAAATAACTAACACGGTTACACTGTTGTAAGAACATTATTTTTCAGGTAGGCCTTATTATACCTACTATAGGCCTTATTACCTCCTAGTACCTTAGTAGTAGTAGTACTACTACGGAAATTGATTCAAAGACTCAAGACTGACTTAAGAGCGCTATTACATTTCGGCGTTGAGCGAGTTTAGGTATTTTACGCGCTGCGGCAGGCCGTGCGAGCTCAGTATGCCGATCCCTTCTACCACACTCGCACTACAATGATGGATTAAACATTCTTGATCCTTCGCGAAGCATATTGAAATCAACCATAACAACACTAACTGTGCTTAACTTTTAAAGTCCTAAAACTGTTATTTGGTAAGTACGAAAATACTAAATGCAGTGCAAATGTAAGTGTGTGCAGTGTTCATAAATTAATTTTTCATCTATTTTTGACGATTTTTGACCCCCCCACCCCTCAAATCATCCAAAAATCATGCTTCGGATGACTCTGTTTCCTCCTACGTCATACTACCATCATCCGATGTCCAGACCCCCCCCCCCCCCCTCCCTCCATTTGAAACGACGTAATTTATGAATAGCCCCATACTCGTACTTATGAAGGTATAAGTATTACTCGAAATAAATTATAGGTACTCGCTTATTTACATGTTTCGTCATAGCATTTGGTACCTATAGGTTGTAAAGTTTGTATCAACGAGGGTTTAAAAACGAACTAGTATTGAGGATCTGATGATAATGATGATGATTAAGGTGGTCACGGATACCAATCAACCATGTAGTAACATTATTAGGCTCGTTTGATTCGTCTCAACAAGATCTTTGACACTGAAGATACACAGGGTCTGATGATGGAGCTGGAAGGTGGCCACGGGTACCAGTCTATCATGTAACTAAACCACTTCGTGTTTGGGCTCGTTTGATTCGTCTCAACAAGATATTTGACACTGAAGATACACAGGGTCTGATAATGGAGCTGGAAGGTGGCCACGGGTACCAGTCTATCGTGTAACTAAACAACTTCGTGTTTGGGCTCGTTTGATTCGTCTCAACAAGATCTTTGACACAAGACAGTACTCAGGGTCTGATGATGGAGCTGGAAGGTGGTCACCATTACCAATCAACCATGCAACTAAACCACATCGTGTTTAGGCTCGTTTGATTCGTCTCAACAAGATCTTTGACACTAGGTGATACACCAAACACGAAGCCCAAACACGATGCCCAAACACGAAGCCCAAACACGTAGCCCAAACACGAAGTGGTTCAGTTACGTGATAGACTGGTACCCGTCGCCATCTTCGAGCTCCATCATCAGACCCTGAGTAGTATCTTGTGTCAAAGATCTTGTTGCGACGAATCAAACGAGCCCAAACACGAAGTGGTTCAGTTACATGGTAGACTGGTACCCGTGGCCACAGTCCAGCTCCATCATCAGACTCTGAGTACTAACTTTTGTCAAAGATCTTGTTGCGATGAATCGAACGAGCCCAAGCACGAAGTGGTTTAGTTGCATGGTTGATTGGTACCGGTGACCACTTTCCGGCTCCATCATCAGACCCTGAGTACTATCTTGTGTCAAAGATCTTGTTGAGACGAATCAAACGAGCCCAAACACGAAGTGGTTTAGTTGCATGGTTGATTGGTACCGGTGACCACATTCCGGCTCCATCATTAGACCTTAAGTACTATCTTGTGTCAAAGATCTTGTTGAGACGAATCAAACGAGCCCAAACACGAAGTGGTTTAGTTGCATGGTTGATTGGTACCGGTGACCACCTTCCGGCTCCATCATCAGACCCTGAGTACTATCTTGTGTCAAAGATCTTGTTGAGATGAATAAAACGAGCCTAAACACGAAGTAGTTTAGTTGCATGGTTGATTGGTACCGGTGACCACCTTCCGGCTCCATCATCAGACCCTGAGTACTATCTTGTGTCAAAGATCTTATTGAGACGAATCAAACGAGCCCAAACACGAAGTGGTTTAGTTGCATGGTTGATTGGTACCGGTGACCACCTTCCGGCTCCATCATCAGACCATGAGTACTATCTTGTGTCAAAGATCTTGTTGAGATGAATAAAACGAGCCTAAACACGAAGTGGTTTAGTTGCATGGTTGATTGGTACCGGTGACCACCTTCCGGCTCCATCATCAGACCCTGAGTACTATCTTGAGTCAAAATTAATACATATAGAATGTCAGGTCGTTTCAAATATTTTTAATCCTGTCCGGTAGTTTATTAAACTGTACCATTATAAATTATAATACTATAAAAACAGTGCTAGGATCAAAGTCTCTCGTTGCGGTTTACACGCACACAGTATAGCGTTTTACACGGCGCCCGCCGCACACAATGATAAAAAATCTCGTTGTCGCCGTTGAAAATGTGCGGAGCCGACCGACACTCGTCCTGCCTCTACAAGCTCTGCCGCGGCACTGAGCTGGCGCAGCGCACGTCATCGGTAATATAGAGTAGTTTTCAAAAAATTGCCAAAAAATTATAGTAGAATTTCATAAACACTAATGTATACCAACAGTATAAGCAAACGTTGCAGATTGCTTGAGTATGAAAATGACTTCGATATTAAGTAGATTTTCGTAGGAATTGACACTTGTTTCGGAGAGAAAATTGAGTTCGTTTTACTTTGATTTTCTCTTTCTCAAAGGTGTGTAGGAAAAATATCGTTTGATATGCCTAAAGTACAGGGTATTAGTAATACAAAATAGCCAGGTTTAGCAGAGTAAACTTCTCAACATTTCCAAATAAGAGCTTGCCATTCAGTGCTTCACGGGCTTTTTCGGAAACGACCATCAGAAAAAAAATCATTACTAATTTAATAAGTCCTTTTTCTAATATTTACAACGATATTTAAAAAGATAAGAAGACGCTTTTACTGGAACAAGTACTCATTGTTTCTAATAATGAGCACAAAGTCCTGAATTTCGTCGACTAGTATCATCAATTTTGCGTTATTTCGACTTTTCTTGGAAGAGCGCTCTTAAGTGGCAGTAGGGTGTAGGGTTTTTTCTAGGCTTAATGAGTTCGCTGAAGCTTATTTTTTATACTTAGCGCACAGAACCACTAGTTTAACAGTATCAGCTCTAACCACATGTCACCATTTTGTCCTTTACGTAACAAACTCAGGGGCCCAGAATATCCGATGTACCTATCAAATCAAGGTTCTGTACCAAATAAGGCCCGGTTATTATAGTTCGTTATTTTTTAGCATTAGAAAGAAGGTAAACAATCATGACGTGTCTTTTTATTAATAATTATTGAAAAACGCTTTCAAAAATTAGAATATAAAAAAGTATATGATTAATACATACATACATACATACATACAATCACGCCTATTTCCCGGAGGGGTAGGCAGAGACCACGGATTTCCACTTGCTACGATCCTGACATACCACTTTCGCTTCCTTCACATTCATAACATTCCTCATACACGCTCGCCGGTTTAGGGTGCTCTTGCTCATTAATATGATTAATATGATTTATAATTCTAACATATTTGCTATGACTTATTTTTCAATGGTAATTTTTAATAAGACATGTCAAAATCTGTTACCTTAATGCAAAAAAAAACGAACTTTAAGCGTGCTAACTTTCAAAATTTCATTTTTTATAAGATAGTATAAGTAGATGGGCAAAAATTTTGCGTCCATGTCCACCAGTGAGTAAGTGATTGAGATACCTAAACATTTAACTTTATAATGTAAAATGATATAATTTACTAACCTACTCGTTTAATTTCAGGTAGGTTGAATAAGGAACCAAGTAACCATGGAGAGGAGCAGTATTTACTAACATTTTCTTTTTGGGTCTTCAGAGTGTATCGTTTCCTTTTTTTTGCACATATTACACTTAAATATATATTCTCTGTGTAAACCCTTACGTCTTTCAATGACAAAGGCAAGATCAGCAAATGTACAATTTGTATGATCGTGCCTGATATTTGAGATCACAGAAAATAAATATTTTAAATCCACTATTCTGCGACCTTCTAAAATTTTGTTTTATCATGATTCATGATCAAAAAGCTCGGATTCAATAGTCATATCAAACGTCGATTATGCAGTTGATGATGAGCTTGCATTTTCTACCATTGGTGCTGCAAATGCATCAACCGGTGGCGATAAACTTTGCCCTCTTGTAAAACAAATTACTATTGTGATTGTGTCCAGCAACAGGCCAAAATTCGGTTTACTTTCCTGTTTAAAATATTACTAATTTATTCATATTTCAGATTAGGTACATAGGTAACTGTCTGAATGTTACAATGCCAGCTGGCAAATTCTATCACATTTGTTTGTTTGGTAGTCATGGTAACATTCACTTACATTGATATCCTTATTAAGATCTGTATCTTATTATCCAGACCTTAAAATATTGCCACCGTTGCCCTTTAAAAAAATACTGTTTAAATAATTGGCTACTCAAACAATGCTTCTATAGTATAAATAATGACTACACAAAAATGGGTAGTATTGTATATAATGCACGAAATAAGGCCCGATTCTTAAGCGGGTTTAAATTTTGAGGCCATGTCCGCTAATACTATAGACAAAATATCAAGTTTAATAAACACAAAAAAAAAAAACATTGATGGGCCTTATTTTATAATTTAGGCCTTACTTTGTAATTTAAAGTAGAGTTAGGCCAAGAAAAATCTATAGCGATTTTGATAGAACACGCAGTGCAAGTATTATTTCAAACGTCGCTTCTATGAAATTATGACATATAAATAACACTTGCACTGCGTGTGCTATCAAAATTGCTGTAGACTTTTCTTGGTCTGACTCTAAAATATTCTTTATTACACCACAAACATAAAAACAAATTTAAAAAAAACCGGCGAAGTGCAAGTCGGACTCGCACACGAAGGGTTCCGTACCATTATTTATAAAAACGGTCACCCATCCAAGTACTGACCCCGCCCGACGTTGCTTAACTTCGGTCAAAAATCACGTTTGTTGTATGGGAGGCCCCACTAAAATTTTTATTTTATCCTGTTTTTAGTATTTGTTGTTATAGCGGCAACAGAAATAAATCATCTGTGAAAATTTCAACTGTCTAGCTATCACGGTTCGTGAGATACAGCCTGGTGACAGACGGACGGACGGACAGCGGAATCTTAGTAATAGGGTCCCGTGTTTTACCCTTTGGGTACGGAACCCTAAAACCGATTTACAATGTAGATAAAGGTAGCAACAGGCGGTCTTATCGCTGTTAGTTCTTATTCTTCGTTTGTTTAGCATTAGAGTGAAGGTGACGTGTCTTTTTTAAGCATGCAATCGTATAATTATTTAGCTTTTTTTGTAATAGTTATGTACTTAGTGGTTAATATTACTATTTACTATTTTTTTTTTCAATAATGCTTAAAAACGAAGTATAGACATGACAACCAAATATTAACGCCATTGTAGGGCAGGATATACAGAACATGAATCATTTGTACTGTCACGCTCCGTGATTGTTGAGCCATTTAGGGTTCTAGCTAAATTGGACATTCCATAGAGCACGAGTAAGTATGGAACAACCAATTCAGCTAGGACCCTAAATTGCTCGACAATTACGAAGCGTGCCTGTAGGTACCTAAAAATTTTGTTAACCCATTTTAACCATGCAATAAAATATTTTTGATTTTGATTTCTAATTTGAAATATTAGAATCAAAAAGTTTATAATAGATTGTATATCATAACTACAAAAATGTGTTCCCTACTCTCAACCCAAAACCCCTTGTATCTTAGGATCTAGATATTTTCACACAAGACGGTTTATCGATAACTTCTTACATCACTAGATTATCGACATTAAATGTCGACTATTGCCCATCACTTTTCTGGCTGTGTACGTATTTAGAAACTTGATTCCGCCCCTAAAATTAGTGCGATAGGGACAACTGCAGCTGAGGCGAAAAATCCTGCGTAAAAATGACAAAAATCGAGGTTTCGTAGTCCTCTTTTTCCTCCCCCAAAACTTAACCAATCGTAACCAAATTTGGAAATCTAAATGATTATGAAATTATCTGTGTCGGACCGTTTTGCTTTTTTGGCTAATTGATATCAGTTTTGAATACCACGCCTCTCATTGCGGCATAGTCTATTAGGCACTGACTTAATATTAGAAATAGACACACAGAGCGGAACAAAACGTCAACAAAATGTGGGTCAGAATGACATTAGCGGCAAATTTGCATTGATGATAAAAACGCCTACGTACATTTTGAGTCAAGATAAATGTTTTGTACGGAAAAGAACTTACTGTCGTAAGCATTAAGTGTCAAATTTGCTAACATTAGTACCAACACTGTTAAAACTTTAAGTCCGATGGCACTAAACGTAACGTCACCATTGTATTTACGTCAAACAACGTCAAACGAGAATAATGAACGAATGGAGGCCCTTTGGTACATTTTAATAGGTATTCCTGTACAGAAAAACCAAAGTAATAAATGAAACAAATTTAATTTGATCGGGAGTTCAAATAAAATTAATTCATGGTAACAGCCCGTGTAAGTTATCATAAAACAACTTTATTTTTAATAAGTATACGTCTTTAAATACTATTTTCCTTGAAATAAATTCAACTTATTAAATAACTGTGTATTTTAGATCTACATATACTCTTCGCACTTTCGTTCTTTGCAATATAGTGCACGGGGACATTTAGGTCGTTACTGGTACTGATTGGTTATGGTCTTTATCAAAAAAATCCTGAGGTTGTCACTGTGTTCAGACAGGTTTAGCATTTACAGTTAGTCGATGTAAGCCCTTATTGGTGTGTATATGTCGGAAACAGGGAAATGGGCCGAACACACAAGTGCCGTTTTGCCTTGTTTAAAATTGCATCACCCCTATCTCTTGCTATAATAGCAGTCCACTCTGCACGTCACATAGGTTTTCTTGGAAATCTTGAATTGAAACATAGGTAATATTATATCTTACGAATTCCATATAAAAATAAAAATAAGTATTGACCTCACATCGACTCATTAGATTTTTGTTCCTTCACATCCCTTCTTTGGTACTAACAAAATAATTTATTCAAAACCATGAAATTACCACCAGATTACATAAATTATGTAATGCTATCCAAAGAACTAACCGAAAGAAATACATTCCATGCTTTTTTCCTGTTTTATCATTGTTATTTTTGCATATTTTTACGACATTGTTGACAACTTCACATTTGAGCGGTCCATACAAGACTAAACGAAAAAGTAACGCGTGATTTGTTTCAACGTTACTTTTGCGGGGCCATTTTTTGCGGCTGATTGGGTATCCAGTTCTTATTCTATATCAATGCTATTAGGCCATTTTGGCCGTTTTTGAAGGGCTCTAGCGCCTTAAAAAACAAAAATATCAAAAAAAGCAAAACGGTCCGACACAGATATTGACAATATTAATCTGTGTTGAAAAAATCATTGCTCTAGCTTCAAAAACCACGGAGGAAAACGAGGACTACGTTTGTATGGAGGAATGACCACTCCTGTTGGCTCTTAATTGTTTCTATGGGAAAAGCACAAAAACCAAAGTCAACATATTAAGATTTTTTTGACTGAAATGGGTTTTGCCCAGTATGTTTATGCTAAGTTGTAAGTTTCAGACAATTTGAGTCGAAAATACTAGTTATGATTTTTTTTCAAACAAAATGTATGGAGCCGGTACAAAAAATCAAAATATCTCAACAGTTGACTTTGGTTTTCGTGCTTTTTCCATAGTACCAATTAATGTTTTTTTAAAAAGCCGCACCCGTGACGGATATATGTAATATGCCAAAAAATCACAAATAATTCGTAGTATAACCATCTGCGAGGATATTACGGTTTGTTTTGCGGTTCTTGAGTACTTAATAATGATTTCTTGTTCCTGCTCCATACATTTTTTTGAAAAAAATTCGTAACTCGACAATTTTCATTCCAAAGCGTGTAAAATTCATAGAGTCGGACCAAAAAAAGTCTGCAGCGGATTTGATAGCCCACGCAGTGCAAGTGTCATTTAACGTCATAATTTCATAGAAGTTTGACGTTTAAAATAACACTTTCACTGCGTGGGCTATCAAATCCGCTGCAGACTATTCTTGATCTGACTCTAGGTTACCATAACAATGCCTAGCAAAACCTATTTCAATCGAGAAAACATAAAAATAACAACTTCGGTTTCTATGTCATTGAGAGCCGAATTTCAGCCCACAGTGCGCCAGTATTTTCGTTCTGGGGCATTTTTTCAATTTAGAGGGCTCTAAAGGTCCCTGTACACAAGGGACCAGCGCCGGCTACTCCAAGGGACGCAGCCATGCGGTAGAATGAGATAGCAATAACACTTGCTCCCTCTAACGCACAAATGCGTCCCTTGGAGTAGACATGTGCGCCGCGCCGCCGCGCCGCCGCCGCCGACGATTTTTCCACGCCGCCGCCGCCGATAAATTTGACCGGCGTATAATCGGCGTGGGAAATTTTGATACCTATCGTGTCTTATTCCATGTTGCGTAGTGAGTAGATAGTGACAGAGGTATAATTTAAAGATCCTTATGCTTTTTCGCTTATTATTTGGCAGTGAACCAAATTAGCTTTCATTTTTGTCGTTGCGGTGTTAGCCGTGATAACGATTTAGCGTTAATTTAAACAAGATCTAGTTTCTGGATCTCAGGTTATTATTTGATATTTTATCGCACAGCTTTTATGTAGAACGCATTTTGTTTTACATCAATAGTCTCTTGATTGTCAATTTAATCAGTGAACTAAAGTCAAGAAAATAGCGGGTTCATATCCTAGGACATAAACATGCTATTTTCTTCTTAGAATCTCCAGCAAGCTGTCATGACGATTATAATTGCGTATTTTATGATTTCTAGTGTGATGCTGGTGACACGCATAAATAAATCAAATCATATCTATCATATGATGACCCTTATGCTATACAATTCATATTCACATAATATACAATTTCATTTAAAATTACACACGATCAATTCTTAGTCATTTTATGGTGATTAAATCAGCTTCTTTTACTTAACAATATTATATTTAAATCAAAATTATAAAAGTCAGGTTAAAGCTTCGTAATGAGCTATACCTAAACAATGATACATACTTATAGGAACTTAAATCACCAAGCATCATCACTAAGCTAGAGTCTGGCTAGCCAAAAATTGTTGACAGATATTTCGTTGTTGTATCACCAATTGTCTATGATTTAAAAAAAAAGCTAAAAGTCAGTTGTCAATTTATGTCATTCATTCAAATTGTTTGCGGTTTATAAGGGGTTTATTTTATATAATATTAATAATGTCTATACTGAGTGAGGTTCGCAAACTATTATTTAAGTTCGTAAATAATTACGACAATGTGCGAAGTCGACGTGTAGCGTTGTATAACGAAAACCTGCAATGTTTACAACTCCTAATAATAAATAATAAATAATAAAAGCCTTTTATTTCCCAAATATAAATGTTACAATTAAATTTAGAGTTTGAGTATTATTTTGAAATAAAGTTACAAAGAAAAGAATTTAAAAACTACTAAGTATTACTAAGTATTTTCATGTGGGTTTGTCCATTTTTGGACGTAGGCCTCCTCCATGTCACACCATAGTTTTCTGTCGGCGGCCAGACTGGCCCAGGCTATGCCTGCCTGCTCGGTTATGTCGTCTCGCCAGCGGCGGAGCGGATGACCTTGCCCTCGCCCGCCATCTGGTGGGTACCAGTGTAAAACTCTTTTGCTCCACCGGTCGTCTTTCGTTCTCGCTGTGTGTCCGGCCCATCGCCACTTGAGGCGGCATGTCATTTCCGCTGCGTCCATTATATTTGTCTTCTTACGAATATCGGTGTTTCTTACTCTGTCTTTTATTTTTATACCGAGTAGGCTTCGTTCTATGGCTCTTTGAAATTTCTGAATTTTGTCGATAATTTCTTTGTTTATTGCCCATGTTTGGCATCCGTAAAGAAGGGTCGGTGTCACTACAGTGTCGATAGCTGTTTTTTTCAGTGTGATGTCTAGTTTGGATTTAAAAATATGTTTGTGTGACCAATATGAGTTCCAAGCTTTCTGAATTCTACGTTCCACTTCATTTACATAGCGACCACTAAATGAGATAACTTGTCCCAAGTATTTATATTCAGTCACGTATTCGATACTGGTATTTTCTACGTGTAAACTCTCCTTCTTCCTATTTGTCATGACGCATGTTTTTTCTAAGTTCATCTCCAGACCACATTCCTTACTGTAAAAATTCAACGTTTCGATCATGTACTGGAGATCTTTGTGGCTTTCAGATAGCAAAACAATATCATCAGCAAAGCGTAAATGATTCAGATACTCGCCGTAGATATAAATTCCTAATTTTGACCACTCTACTTTCCTGAAAATGTGCTCTAGAAGTGAATTAAAAAGGTTTGGTGAGATGGGGTCGCCCTGCCTCACTCCTCGCTGTATTTCAAAGGTATCGCCAGTTCTGTCAAGTTTCACCAGCGCTCTGCTGCTTTGATAGATAACTTTCAGGATGTTTATGTACTTTTTGTGTATTCCCTGTTCCTTTAAGGCGACCCAGAGTGCTTGATGAGATATAGAGTCGAACGCCTTCGAGTAGTCTATAAAACATAGGTAGAGCGGTTTACGATACTCTGTATAGTTTTCAATGATTTGTCTCACTGTAAATATGTGATCCAGGGTAGAGTAGCCGCGTCTGAACCCGGCCTGCTCTTTAGGTTGTTGAAACTCTAGTTCATTCCTCACTCTCGAGAGCACTATATTTGTGAAGAGCTTATATGTGCTTTGAAGTAGACTTATTGGACGGTAATTGCTTATATTGTGAGGGTCGCCCTTTTTGTAAAGTAGGGTTATTACAGACGATTCCCATTGTTTAGGTATTCTTTCGTGTGTTAGGATCTCATTGAATAATTTAGTAAGAAAAGGAGTTAAAGGTTCGTTTATCGCTTTGATAACGTCGTTTGTTATGTTGTCTTCACCAGGGCTTTTCATTGTTTTTAATGAATTTATTGCATGGCATACTTCGCTTTTTAGTATAATCGGAATGTCTTCTTCGCTGTCATCCAGGTCTTGATTTGATTCTAGAGTATAAATTGACGACCGTTGCCTTTCACTGTATAAATTTTGGTAGAATGTTGTAGCTGCCTGTATGATAGTATGTCTGTTTGTTGCAGATTGTCCTGTTTCTTGTTTCAGTGCCGGAATCCATTGTTTTCCATTATTTATTCTTTTATATCCTCTTTTTACGGATCTTCTTTTGCTTAGTTCTTCTTTAAGTACATTGTATTTATACTGACATTTGTTTCTTTTTAGGTTTTTTCTGATTTTTTCGTAGAGTCGTTTAATTTTTTTCTTTTCTAGTGTAGATAGATTTGATTTTTGTTTTAGTTCTGTCCTTCTTTTAATTAAGCTTTTTACGTGGTCAGTAACGACAAGATCCAGTTTGTTTTCCTTTTGTAAGGGGGGTAATTTATTGACGCATTCTTTAATAGTGCCAACGATTGTTGTATAGGCCTCTTGAATATTATTTGCGTCAGGTATTGTTTCCGATTTTTCTAAAAACATGTTCCTGAGGCTTTCCTTCTCGATTGGTTGAAATTCGGATTGTTTTCGTCTAAAGTGGGCTCTGGATTTGTTTGGTTTACTATTCAAAATCCATGTCGCTCGTAATAATCTGTGATCAGTCGGGTGAGTTGTGTTTATCACTTCTATATTTTTTATACAACAAATATCGCGTCTTCGTGTTATGAAAAAATCAATTTCGTTTTTCGTGATTCCATTAGGGGATTTCCAGGTCCACTTTGTCTTCAGGTTTTTCTTAAAGTGTGAGTTTAATATGTAGAGCTCGTTTTCCAAGCAGAAATCAATTAATAAGCTCCCTCTTTCATTCCTAGTTCCGTAGCCAAATTGTCCCATTACTAATTTTTCGTTTGATTTTTGTTGACCTATTTTTGCGTTGAAATCGCCAATTAGTATTACATGCGACAGAGTATTTTTCAGTGCTTTTCTTATGTCATTATAGAAAATTTCGATTTCTTTCTCGGGTGCCTTTTTTGTCGGTGCGTAAACCTGTATGATACTGAATGTAGAGTTTGTAAGTTTCGTGTCTAGCCTGGCAACTCTATCTGACACGGCGTTGAAACTTAGTATATTACTTTTTAGGTATTTTTTCAGCATAAATCCCACGCCGTTTCTCCCGCTTTTACTTCCCGTGTAATATAGGATGTAATTGTCGTGTTCTGTTATATTTGTTCCTTTTAATTTTATTTCTGAGAGTCCCAAAATATCCCATTTTATGTTTTGTAGAGCATTTTCCAATTCTTCTCGACGTCCGATTCCTACTAACGATCTTACGTTTAGTGTTCCTATATGTGTTTGGTGTATGGAGGGTGGTGGTCTACAGCTCCCGCGGGGACCAGCCGTATTGGGAGAGGTATTGTGATTGTTTTGTTCTGATTGTTCTGATAGATTTTCGTTGATAGAGAGAGGCCTTAACTCTAGTTGCTATGAGTTTTGAGGTATTTGTTCTTGGTGGTCTTGATTGGTCTCCGTTTCTTGGGGTGTTATGAACTTAGGTGGCCAGTAGGAGGTAATGGTGCTGTTGGCGGTTTTATTCTTCTTGTTTGCTTTGTTAATTTTATCCTTGCCAGATGATGTATTTGGGGTCTCCGGAGAGGACGATAGGGTGCGTTTGTTGTTATTTATTTGGTTTTTTGTATGACTAGCAGGTTTGTTATGTAAGATGACGATTCTATCATAATTCAGTACAGCGTTTTTCCCCTCGTCTCTCAGCCTTGTTACCTCTCCTGATAAGAGCTGACGCGTTTTTTTTGTATTTCAGGCGAAAAATCCTCCTTGATGTAATAGTTTAAGTTAGTTAGCATTTTCTTATTTTTTAAAATTAGAATTTTTTTCCCAAGTGTGGATAGTGTTACCACAATAGGTCTGATCTTATTTTCTTCTTTTTTTCCCCTTCTTGCTGCAGCTTCTATTTCTAGTCTTGTTAACTGTATTTTCATTGTATTTGTAAAGATATCGATCAAAATGTTTTCCAGTTTTTCGTAGCTCGTTTCCGTCTCTGCGACTCCGAAAAGCAAGATATTTTTCTTCCTCATCTCTCTGTCAATATAACTGAGCCTATATCCATGTTTTTCTATTTTTTCTTCCAACCCCTTGTGTTTCTGTTCTAATTTTTCGAATTTATCGTCGATTCTTCGTAAGATTGTGTTTGTAATTCTATGTTCCATATCTTTATTATCGGATTTAAGCTGCTGCATGTCTGCCTGTATTTGTTTTAGCATTTGGCTGAGTTCCTCCATTTTAATTTTCACGCCCTCTGTCGTTATATCAATGAACCTGTTTGCATGTTGGCCAGGTGCGGTTACAACTCCTAAGCAAATGTAAACAAATTAAGAGGTTGGTGCTCTATAAATATTTTGATACTTAGCATTTAGCATATTTACTTATGTATTTTTTTTCGTGATGGATTAATATTACGGTATTATCGAGCTAGGTCTTATTTACAGTACATTTCATTTTTGGCCTTGTTACAATGGTATATGGTGAGAAAGTGTTAACATGTGTTTATCGTTGACTGTACTTTACATAGTGTTAGAAATTATATGAGCTGACTTTGAGTGCACGTCAACGTACCTATATTTAATTTATATCCTTAGGTACCTTACGTGTGCACAGAAAATCAAAAATATTTTCTAGTATCAAAACTATAATTCCTACTACACAAAGTGTGACCAGCCCAAGATTTTTTGAATTTCCCGCCAAACATTTGTGTAATATTTCAGTAGCCAGACTCTAGCAGTAAAGAAAACAAAGTAGACCTTAACATTCCATAAAACGGGACACTTCAAAGACATTCTGTTGAGCGAATTAACCTGCCAGAGACGTTTACTTTCGAAAACGATGACATCTTTATTGTAACATACATTTCTGTTAAACTTCAGTTCAGACAAATGTAAAGTATACAGTTCATCATTATTTCGTAACAAATACTAGTTGAGGCGACAGCGGCTGGGAAGATTTAAGACTTAACATATAAAGATTTTTTTTGTGTATTATTATTATTATTTGTATTCCGCTTACAAAGTAAGTAATAATACTGCCTAAAATGTAGCGTTTTAAGGTCTGGCCAAACACACGGCGCGACGCAGCGCCGCGTCCGCGCCGCGTGATGCCTGTTTAAACAGGGCGCGCGCGGATCGCGCCGGCCTCACGCTCTCAACACGCCCTCATCGCGCGCGCGAACGCGGCGCGGTCGCGCGGGAACGCTACGCACCGCTCGCTGCCTAACGTCCGATCCGACTGATGTGTGACCCAGCGCGACGCGGTGGACGCAATGGGCCGCGCGGCGCGGGACGCGACAGAAGCGGGGCGTGATACCGGCGGGACGCAGTCTGTTTGACGTCGGTAACCGTTACCGACGTCAAGTAACCTGTTAGCATGTGCCGCGGTCGCGCGGCGCGACCGCGGCGCTGCGTCGCGCCGTGCGTTTGGCCAGGCCTTTAAAGTATCCTTTTTATTTTAATATTTAAACATACCGTTGGTAACCGTTAGGTTCGTATTAGTAATAAATGGTTGCCAAATGATATGATGGGATATAATTTTCGGCAATAATTTAGAAAACACACATAATATGTTTTGGATAGCCTAGTAAATACTCAGAAGGCTTTAATGTAGAGTTTCTACAGCCACGTTCTCATGCAGTATCAAAAATTATGCCACGCCGATTTCACGCCGATCACGCCGCCGCCGCCGGTCAAAAAATCATCGGACGCCGCCGCCGATGATTTTGCCATCGGCGCACATCTCTACCTTGGAGTGGTCGGCGCTGACCCATTGTGTATAGTTCGTAGTTTTGTAACAGAGCCCGGCGGCTAATCCTATTGTTTATTGTTAAGTAAAACCGCACGTGCTACTTACCTGCAAAAAAGGGTCATACTTATTCTATTTGACACCTGAGCGCGGGCTAGTCCAACGCTCAAAAAACCAGTGTAGGTGCGCTCTCCGATAACGCGCCTTTTGTTACGCATCTCGATGACACATTTTAGACTGGCTCTGTAGTGTTCGACTCGCCGGCACTCAGTAACCGAAGTACGCAGGTTTTTATGCAGGTGGTTGTGGCACGTGGCACGAGCGGTTTTACTTAACAATAGACAATAGGATTAGCTCGGGCTCTGTTACAAAACTACGAACTATACAGGGGCTTTAATTAATATCACCATAAATCTAAAATTGGTGATTGAATTGGAGATAGACGCCAATTTCATTTCTGATCAAATCGACCGATTCTATCAGTCCCGTCTGGAATACCACTTAAGGCTGGCGTTTGGTTTTCAGGGGGCCCACCGCGAAAACTGAAATTCGCAAATTGCGGGGATCTTTAACTTTTACTACTTCTTCTTCTTTAGGTGCCATATCCTCTATGGATGTCGGCTACCACAGTCCGGAACTCTTCTCTATTCGCAGCTTTTCTGCCATGGGGGCTAAAAGTTCTCTTTAGATGTAGTTCAGAGTACGCTGGAAACATAGCTGGGCATTAACTCGTTAATCCGTTAATCGTTAATTAACGAAGTTAAGATTTCGAGTAACGGATTAACTTTTAAGTTAACTTTAAAAACCTGTAACGGACTTGTTAACTTCCGTTAACTTTTCTTAAGTCCGTTAATCGTTAATACCTAAGTACCTACTCACACCAAGGCCGCGCGCTGCCTCAAATATAATCACTAGTATACCTTCGAGTGCTGCTGTGGAACGCCTGTTTTCGGCGGGAAAAGATATTTTTTCTCCAAAACGGGCGTCGCTATAAGACGACAATTTTAATATGCTCATGTTCATAAAGGGGAACATGCACCTTATGGCAGATGCTAGCGAATGATATTTTTATTGGCTATGCTATTATTAATTAGTAGTATAGTATTAGTAGTGTAGTATAGTTATAGTGTATAGGAAAATTAAACAAAAGTCCTCTCCTTCACGATTTTCGTCGACATCTCTTCTAAATACCTAAAACTGGTATGGATGTGTTCCTCGTGGTCTCTAGAATACGAATTGACCGGTTTTAGTTTATGGAGGGGGGACGGGTCGAAAAAAAGGGGGGGGGGAAGTGGTCGGCCGACCAGCATTGATATTTGTTCACATCTCGAGTCCTATGGGGCCGATCGGTTCATGTGAGGTGTCGTTTGAAAGAGTATTAAACGTGCTATTATTGTTTTATAATAACCGTAGTCATAACTGTAGTCGTTTACAAAATATTTTAAAATTTATGATTTTTTACCGTGCATGGATGGCATAAGTATTGACAAAACATGCGTCTAACTCAATAAATTATAACTTTACCGCAATTAATGTTCTTACAAAATATACGAGAAATTTCATTAGCTTTCCAGAAACATAAGTTTTATTGGTGTATGATATTATATAACCAAGTAATGATGAATTTTGTTCAGCATGGGTCACTACGCACCATCACGTAAATGGCGGGCGACCGACCTCAACTGTTCAATATTTCTCGGGTTCTATTTTACTGATCAATTGGTGATGAATACCATTAGAATAGTTATTTGTTTTACAAGGGGGCAAAGTTGTTGTTTAACTGCTCGTGCTAATATTGATACCCAAGCAAGCGAAAGATTCCAAAATTGAACCACGAGCAAAGCGAGTGGTTCGAAAAATGGAATCTTGAGCGTTGCGAGGGTTTCAAAGCACGAGGGTTAAACAAAATTTGCCCCCGAGTGAAACACAAAATTTTTCACCACACCAACCTGAAGCAAATATTAAATGTAAAATATCAAACAAAATCAAACCAAATCAAATCCAAATGAATGTAATTAAAAATTTATCATCCAAAATCATCATTTAAAAGTCATTTCCACCAGCAAACATAAGCAACCAACTCAAAATTTGCATTTGATTACTTTGTCTCACATGTGAATAAAATGCAACTTTGCTATCAGTTTTTAAAGTGCAAAGTAAGCCTTTCCGAGCTGGTGTGGTGAAAAGAATATTAAACGTAGTATAATTTGTTTCTAATAACCGTAGTCATAACTGTAGTCATTTACAAAATAATTGAAAATATATGATTTTTACCGTGCATGGACATAAGTACTGGTAAAACATGCTTCTAACTCAATAGATTATAACATTACCGCAATAAATGTTTTCAAAATATACGGAAAATTTTATGAGCTATCTAAAAATATAAGTTTTATTGCTGTATAATGTTGTATAACTATGTAATCATGAATTTTGTTCAGCATGAGTACTGTGCACCGTCACGTAAATGGAGCCCGGCCATGGTTGAGTTTTCATTATATTCCCGGTTCTATTTTTCTGATACTTGGTGGATACCATTTGCAAGCATATTAAATTTTCTGTGAATACTCGATTGTTTGAAATCTGAGGCCCAAAATTAACCATTTTAAAAATATTAAAGAAAATGTTTAATTTTTTTTTACCTAAGAGGTTTGCTTAGTCACTGAAATAATTTGAGAAAGAGATAATGTAGTAAATATAGCGTGAAATTTTTAGAATAAAATCAACAAACTATTTATTAACTTTCCAAAAATATTGTTTAGTTACCGTACAATTATAAATATATATGTAAGCCAGGACCAATTTCGCCAAGCAAGCAAGCAAACACACGGCGCGGCGAGCGCCTGGTAGACCAGCAGCATTCTATTATTGTTTGACAGTACATTTGATAATGTAAGTATCCAAAATGTGAGGTTCTGTTATAAAATATCGATATAAATGATGGTTTATTTGCTTTGTCTTTTATCACAGGAAACTTAAGTATGTTTTGACAAAAGCCCAGTTCTAGGTTCATAACATTGTTAAGTTCGTAGCTTTCATGATTGCAAGACCACTGCATATAAAGTACTTAATATCTGTGTTGTTATTTGACTCACATCTACACGTAAAACGTTTTCAAACCCACTCCGTAATTAATAATTTAAAATCACCTTGAGATCTGAGGCTTGTGGCGCTTTAAAGGGATATTTGTCGCCGGCACGCTCCAGGATGCAAAATAAGTGACTACTATTTGAGTAGCAGCGTAGGTCCACATAGGTGATAGTTTCAGCTTTAGATGGTAAATTAGCATTTATGGTCAATATTTGTAATAGGCACTCAAGAAGGTAATTGCACGTTATTTTTCTTTGCCACTATGTACTTTCGTTGCATTTTTGTAAGCTTACAATCTGATAACTTGAAGTAAAATCTAATGGCGAGTAAATAAAAACAAGTAATTATTTTAGTGCACTGATGCCGGCGTTATCTGCGGATTTATTTTGGCGAAATTAATTATACTGTCAACAACTAGGTACATATATGTATTATTAAAACAAAATTTTAAAGGGCCTCTGATTCTTTGCAAATTTATCTTAATGCAATATATTTTTATTTGTGGTCTACCACATTTAATTTTGGAAACAGTGAACAATAACTATCCGTGAATTCCGGTTTTAAGTATAGTAATAGTAACATTAGGTCAATATTGAGTAAAATATTTATATTTATTTACTATTTTATTTTGCTGTTTTTGCTTACCTATTGATTCATTGGCGTTTGGCACTGTATATAGTTTTAGCTTATATGTATGACTCTATTAACAGGTATGAGATTAGAGAGTAGGAGAGTACTACGGTATTTAAATAACGCTCGTCTGTAACTACATGATCTTAAATCTATAATAGCGACTCATAACTTCTCTGTTCGACTGTAAGTCATACAAGAGAGTTAAGTAGCGATTGCGATATAAGAGGCTATACGTAGAAGACTTTATCACGCGTTTAGAAACTTAAGTGCAAATTGCAGACTATTACGCATATACATGTTAAGGTTGTTCAATTCACTTTGAGCTATAAGCTATAACACTAGCAGCTTAACATGCATTATAGCGCCCAAAACATCTACTGTAGATCTTAAATCTTTAGATAAACCTTTTAAACACTTTTATGTCACCAGAGCCTGTAAAACTAAGACTAAACATGTAGCTATTCTAGAGCCAGGCTATGTCTTTAGGTAAGAAAATAGGTGCTAATTGTCGCCTAATTGTTTGTTGGGATTTATATGACGGTGCGCAGTGACCCATGCTGAACAAAATTCATTATTACTTGGTTATATAATATCAAACACCAATAAAACTTATGTTTTTGGAAAGCTTATGAAATGTCTCGTATATTTTGTAATTACATTAATAGCGGTAAAGTTATAATTTATTGAGTTAGAAGCATGTTTTAGCAGTACTCATGTGCATGCACGGTAAAAAATCATATGTTTTCAATTATTTTGAAAATGACTAAAGTTAGGACTACAGTTATTGAAAACCAAATATAGTACGTTTAATATTCTTTCAAATGGTATCTATCACCAACTGATCAATAAAATAGAACCCGAGAAATAATGAAAAGTTGACGCCGGTCGCCCGCCATTTACGTGACAGCGCTTAGTGACCCATGCTGAACAAAATTCGTAATTACTTGGTTATATAATATCATACACCAATAAAACTTATGTTTTTGGTAAGCTAATGAAATATCTCGTATATTTTGTAATAAAATAATTGCGGTATAATTGTAATTTATTAAGTTAGACGCATATTTAATCAGTACTTATGCTATCCATGCACGGTAAAAAATCAAATATTTTAAAATATTTTGTAAACGACTACAGTTATGACTACGGTTATTATAAAACAATAATAGCACGTTTAATACTCTTTCAAACGACACCTCACACGAACCGATCGGTCCCATAGGACTCAAGATGTGAACAAATATCAATGATGGTCGGCCGCCATCTTTGCCCCCCTTTTTTTCGACCCGTCCCCCCCTCCATAAACTAAAACCGGTCAATTCGTATTCTAGAGATCACGAGGAATACATCCATACCAGTTTTAGGTATTTAGAAGAGATGTCGACGACTTTTTTCAAAACAGGCCGGTTTCCTCCAGTCTATTATTTCTTATTGCGTATATTTACGATTTCGAGTTAACGATTAACTTTAACTTCCGTTAAAACTTTTGAAAAGTAACGTTTTAACGTTTAACGAAGTTAACTTTTTATTTAACGGATTAACGATTAACGAAGTTAACTTTTTGATTAACGGTGCCCAGCTCTGGCTGGAAAGCCGCTACACCGTTGGTGACCCCGAACTGATATACCATGGTACATGGTACCATATAATTTACCGTTTGCTTCAAACGCGGTGTATATTCGTTCTTTTTGTAGAATAGGTACTTATAAATAGAGTACTTATACAGGGTGTCCAGTAATTAATGGACAACCTTCCAACCATCGGCAGGGCACCTTAGGCTGGTCCAGAAAATGCACTTATAGGTCTAGTAAAAGTTTCGTGGTTTTCGAGATAATCACACTTTTATGTCTTTTTTATTAGTTAGCACCATACTTCACTTTAATCACCATCTAGGCCATATTTTTGTTTGTAGAAATGTAAATAGCATGTGTGATACCATTTTAGAATCAGTATTAGATAAACTATTTTTAAGAAAGTTGGGCACTCTGTTCTCCATACATTTTTTTTTCACCACAAGCGACCAGACTTCTTGAAAATGTTAGAGTACAATGTAATTTTTTGTAATGTAATCGACAGGGCCGATGGTTAGAAGGTTGTTCATTAATTACTGGACACCCTGTATACTTAAATGGTGATAAGCAATTTGACTGAAATAATTGTATTGTGCTGCTTTTGCGACAATTGTTTCTATTTTTGGCAATGGGAATGCATCCAATTCAGTATAGGGTCATTGTGCTAGTTTTCGTCCGGTGTCAGTTTCCGTCCATTTGACGAAATTTGAATATAATTAAATATAAATAAATAAATAAATAGTGAGTATTATATTCTTTGATCCTTAATACCTAAACAATTTATCTATCTACATAAAAATATATTTCGCAAGTAGCAAATTATAAATAAATGAAATTTATTATTTACTAATCCGTCAAGTGGACGGAAACTGACACCGGACGATAAACTGACGCAATTATAGTCGCACCAATAAAAGTCTGCAGCGGATTTGATAGCCCACGCAGTGTAAGTGTTATGTATAAGTCATAATTTCATAGAAGATTGACGTTTTAAATGACACTTGCACTGCGTGGGCTATCAAAATCGCTGCAGACTTTTTACGGTCTAACTATACCCTATTTGATAATCGTTTGAGAATAATCGATTACCATCCTCTTCTTATGTAGACCTCCACCGGCAATTAGAACTTTTGCCCGCCAGGGAAATACACTGTGTTCGATGATACCGTCTTCGAGTAGTTTAGAGATTTCAGTTTTTATGAATAGCTCGTCATCGTCACTATGGCGCCTGGACCGGACCGCAATGGGTTTTGTGTAGTGTCCGACCGAAACTACTAAAAAGGGCAGCAAAATTAAGCCTACCAAAAATAAACGAAGTATTAAACACATTGGCTGCCCACCATCCTTCACCTAAAGTGTATCTCCCACGCCCCTTACAAATTTAGTGATCCCAGCATCACTATATTACTGAGGTCAATAAAGAGGTAACGAGCTTTCGATTCCACTGGTGATGCTCATGGGCACACAGAGAAGATTACGTGATCCCAACGGTGATGTTCAATGTTTATGGCAGCTAACGTGTTAAAAGATTAGCCTGCCAGGCTTTCCAGTTATATTAGGCTATATTGGTGTGCATATAAGTGAAACAACGACATATGTGCAACGTCTTGTAATATATTGATAATGATAGTAAATATATTTATGGAAGCATAGATTAAGTACATTTAATGCAGGCAATGACTAATGACATTCATATATTTATACAAATTAATAATAAAAATATAATTTAAAGTACATATGGTCCTATTTTCCCGCACAGTGCGTAAAATAGCACTTTTCGTGCGTATGTCGAAAGTTTAAAGGGCCATGTACTGTAAAACGTTGTACGATACACGTGCGAATAGGTAATTTGCAAATCGTGTGGATTTAAAACACTCCCTTCGGTCGTGTTTTAATTTATCGCCACTCGTTCGAATTTCCTCTTTTCCGCACTTGTATCGTAAATAACTATTCGCCGCCCTAGGCCCCAGGCCCTGTATAGCCGCCTCTTTCAATAGCACTTGAAAGAGGGTTCTATGAGGTTCATGTTGTTCTAACTGAACAGTGATAGTGATACGTTTCAGCACTAGAACATTATATTTTTCACCACACCAGCTCGGAAAGGCTTACTTTGCACTTCAAAAACTGATAACAAAGTTGCATTTTATTCACATGTGAGGCAAAGTAATCAAATGTAAATTTTGAGTTGTTTTCTTATGTTTGCTGGTAGAATTGACTTTTAAATGATGATTTTGGATGATAAATATTTAATAACATTCATTTGGATTTGATTTTCTTTGATATTTTACATTTAATATTTGCTTCGGGTTGGTGTGGTGAAAAATTTTGTGTTTCACTCGGGGGCAAATTTTGTTTAACCCTCGCGCTTTGAAACCCTCGCAACGCTCAAGATTCCATTTTTTTAACCACTCGCTACGCTATTGGTTCAATTTTGGAATCTTTCGCTTGCTCGGGTATCAATATTAGCACGAGCGATTGAACAACAACTTTGCCTCCTTGTAAAACAAATAACTATTACTGCGGGGCGGGGGCGGGCGCGGGTGGCCGAGCTGCGCCCGCTGCTGCTGGAGGGGGCCTGACAATAGCGCTGTTGACATGAATCGCGAATATATAACATGTTATATGTTTACCATAGCATAATATTAGAATGCTGCAAATTATATTTGCAAGTGTAAATTAAATATGCTTAACAAATTATTTAAAAATATTAATCAAAAATTATCATGATAGTATTAAGGTTCAAATCTATGTAACAGCTCATACGAGTTAACATGTTTTGGTAATGTATTTAGGACGATCGACCACCTCAATGTAGACGAGCTGAATCTTAATACTATCACGATACAGGATACGGATTTAAAGGACATTGTTGCTTTAGCACGTGGCTAGGTATAATAGAGGTAGGTACGGGAGCTAAACCGCCCGTAGGTATAAAAGAAATAATGGTTTTTGTTAAAAGCTTATAGGGTCTTAGTTAGGCGTAAAAATAAGGCATAGGTATATACTATAATAGTAAATGCAAATAATCCAATTAGCTTCAGGATGGTAGTGTAATATGTGGTTCGTATGCGTGCATGTGCCTCCATCAATTGGTTGAACAAGACAGATTCGAACTGTCGACCTCCGTCTGTGGTGATGTGAAGAGCATCAAGCATGCCAAACCGAGAGATCTACCAAAACCAAACCAATCTACTAAAAGTTTGCAAAGCTAACCGTTTCTACTACTGTTTTAACATTGTTCTATAGATAAATTACTTGGCTATCGGTATGGTATTTGCGGATTCCTGAATTCGACGCCACTTTTATTCTACACGTCGTGAAAAATATTGCGGCGTCGATTTTGGCTTCCTTTGTGTGACGTAACACAAAAAAAAACACGTACATTTTCTTCATTTTGTGTTACATTCTTGCATATTTTTGTGAATATTCCATTGTGTTACCTACACTTTTTTGCAATTCACTCGTTTACGGGTTTTACTAGTGCTGCACTCTGGCAACAGAACATTGTATTCTCTATCGCCATAATTTGTGACGTTTTCAACCAAAAGGTTATCATTGTCGGTTGTCGACGAGGCTGATTTCAAATTGAAGCTTTATGGAAATAGCGCCTTATTGACAACAGATAATAAGTACCCCTTTGGTTGAAAATGATAAATTTGTCCCTATTACCATAATTTAGCCATAATTATAAACGTATTAATGAAAGCATTTTTCAGCTTTAGATGTGCATATGCAGTCATGCACATCTAAAGCTGGAAAATACAGACTTATAAATCGAAATGTAATAAGTGACTTATGAACATATTCCGATTGATCAAACTTTAATTATTCTATGTGCGGCAATTAGCACTGTACGTAAATACATACCTATTTCGAAAATTTTACCGGCCATATGTAAGTACTTACTGCAACTACAAAACGTTGTGCGAAAAGTTAAGGTGGTTCGCTTTCCATACAAAAAACAATTGCGTTATATTAAGTAATTACACACTATTAGGTACTTAATTGTTTTTTGTATGGAAAGCGAACCACCTTAATTGCCAACGAGAGGCGATAAATTGAAACACGATCTAAGGGAGTTCTACTTTTCGAACATGTATGTTTGGGACTGCTTCTAACTCGACCTAGCAGAGATACTATTTTCTTGCGCATGATTGCCAGAAAACTTCTAGCTTCGCAAAACATGCCAGATGCACTACATCTACGAGGTAAGCCCAACAGCATTCTGAATGCATTGTTATACTGCACTTTTAATGCATTGTAGGCTCGCTTCGTATAGTTAACCCACAGGCCGCTCGAGTAAAAGGAATGGCAATATGATCTAAAGAGCGTTGTACCTTGACATTACTGATATTATTAACATAAAAGGTTTACATTTGCTCCATGTGAAGCTGTTGGAGGAAAGAAAATTATAAAACTCATGAACATTCCTTTTCAATATTTTACTGACAGGTGAATAGGTTCTAAAAATGTAGTGCAATTTCCTTTACCTTCGTATTTTCACGGATACGTCCGAACGTCTCATATATGCTACTTGTATTTCAGTCAATACAAACAGTACTGAGGCGAGGTTGACTAAAGTAGCTTTTATACCTAACTATTCGTATCTTCTCCTGCAATTGGCGACTGACACGAAGACGTCAGACGCCCGAGGCGCGCGACGCACGTCCGGCGCCGGCGACTCAGCAGAAACTCATTCTGGCTGCTTGTATCAGCTCCTGAAATTTGAGAATAATTATATTTAGAATATTTGTTTAAAATGATTTTATCAGTGCAACATAAACTTTAATTCACTTTCATAACTTTCCTGGCTTATTTAAATAGGCCCTACATACACAGATGGCGCTAGAAATAGGTACGTAACTTTTATGAAAACCTAAATGTTAAATGTTTTAAAATTATGCCTGCTTATATGACCTTGTATTATCGTAGTTTATATAAACTGATATGTCGTTTTTACAAACACTCCCTCAGTGGACTTGTTGTACAAAGTAGCAACAAAGGTCTTTCAAATTCTGAAAGTGTCATTACGGGATTGTCCATATGAGTATGACACCAACGAAACCGCCAAGCCGTACTGTTTGACCAAGATGTTGGCTTTATACTGTTAGAGCTTATAAAGTTAGGAATGACAGAGTAAAAGTCTTGGTACCTACTACGGGATCTGATAACTTTTTAGTATAAAAGCTTTATGCAACTAGTCTTGGCAACACTTTACATTAAATGTTTTGGTGGGTTGTTCTAACCTCAAAAGTAGTATACTAGAGGTAATTGAGGTAATCTGAAAAAAAACCCGCCAAGTGCGAGTCGGGCTCGCGTTCCATATATATGTATATTACACAATTTTTAACAATCAGTGCCGGATTAAGATATTTTGATGCTTTAAGCATTTCTAGACCATGGTGCCCCCTCTCCCTAGGGTCATCAAGATTACATTGATTTTTTTGGTAAATTGAGAGAAGTTCAATGCCGCATTACAGCTGAGAATGGAAATCAGTCACATCATTTTATCACGAAAATTGACAGTGCCGTAGCAGTAATGTTGCAACAGAGTGCCTAATACTGCTGCAGTCGCCACCCGAATGTCACCTTTATCATATCTAAGAAAGTGATTGAAACGCGAGCGAAGCGAGCGTGAAAATTTTTCGATATAAAAACGCAATATGATAGACAGTTGTACATTTTTGCTTTTAGTATGGAAATCAGTCACATCATTTTATCACGGAAGTTGACAGTACTGCAGCAGTAACGTTGCAACAGAGTAATGTTGCTGCAGTCGTCATCCGAATGTCACCTTTGTCATACCTTAGAAAGTTATTGAAAAGGCGAGCGAAGCGAGGGCGAAAATTTTTCGATATAAAAAACGCAATTTTACTTTTAGTCCGAACCAGGCCCGAATCCAGGATTTCATACAGAGAAAGGATGGGACAGTTTTCTATCAGCCTAGCTTCGCATAAGGCTCGATATTTAAGGCTCTCAGCGAGGTTGTTTTCATGCATAAAATATGCAAGAAAGTAGAGCTTGGAATTGACCAAGTGAATTGAATTGGCGAAGTGTGAGCAAGGCAGTAGGCCCAGCTGCGAAGAGGAAAGCTTGGATTTGGATCCACGCCCAAGTGTAATTACTTAAGGCAGAAGATCAACTTTGCCGTAAGGCAGAAGGCCTCGCATAAGACCTAACGCCGAACCGCAAAATAGTGGGTTGAAATCGAATCTATGCGAATCACACCTCTTCTACTGCTACCGATTGTTTCCCAAAGAAATACGCGCCATTATTTTTGCAAACTAGCTTTTGGACAGCTAAAAAAAAATCGTGTGGTAAAAACGATGTGTCTGTCCCTAATTTTAAAATTTGTTCACCTTTTTCAACCTGGCATTTTGGTGCCCCCCCCTGAACGTGGTGCCCTAAGCACGTGCTTGTTTTGCTTATTGGTTAATCCGGCACTGTTAACAATGTATTTTTTATGTGAAACGTGAGTGAAATCTAACACTTTAAACTCTCGCGTTTTGTACACATATTTAATTACACAAACGGGTCTACCGCGTTTGGTTGGCGTTTGTGGGTTTGTTGGGACGTCAGTCTTTCCGTGACCACAGCTGGTGCAACTCAGCTGAAACATCGGAATTAAAGGTAAAAAAACAATGAAATTATATCGCGGTAGACCCGTTTGTGTAATTAAATATGTGAGTGAAATATCTTTAAAAAATCCGTAGGGGTCGGATCTAAAACTGTAATTAAGTCCGACTCACGCTTGACTGTACATTTCTAATAGGTTTTCCTGACATCTATAGGTATAGACCTATTTTATGTATTTTTTTCAAAATTTTAGACCTAGTAGTTTCGGAGATAAAGGGGGGGAATGGTCATTTTTTGCCTATTTTCTTGAATAACTTCTAAACTGTTTATTAGAAAATTATAAAAAAAATATATTTGAGATCCTTACAATAAGCTCTTTCATTTGATATGTAACATGATATAGTTTGAAAATTTTTTTTTATTATTTTTTCATTTACCCCCCAAAAGTGGTCCCCATGTTTAAAATTAACTTGTTTACGTTACATGTCCATATTTGGGTCACAAACTTACATATGTGTACCAAATTTCAACTTGATTGGTCCAGTAGTTCCGGAGAAAATCGGCTGTGACAGACGGACAGACAGACGCACGAGTGATCCTATAAGGGTTCCGTTTTTTCCTTTTGAGGTACGGAACCCTAAAAAGGACTATAATTATTAAAATCATTTAAATTAATTAAGGTAAATGTGTGGAAAACTGTCAGGTAAGACGACAAGCTCTTTCAATCCTTCAACTCTTGCACTTGTACATTCTCTACTTACAGAAGTTTTGTAGAGCAGAATAAGCGAGGCATCCATGTAGGGGTAGTGTAGGGACGCTCGGCAGGAAGCAGGTGGGCTGTCGATCACGTGTTGCGTTCATTCAGCCCAATTCCCTAGAGTTGGAGCTGCAGCTAGGTTACTGTCCCGGCGGCATTAAGTGCCACACCATTCTCCTCGAATCTTCTTGTTTTCCTGCAGAACAGAAGAACATCTTTAAGTTCGTTTTCTTTCAGTGTGTCTTTACCGAATGTATTATATCGCGGTGCCGCATACATGAATTACATGATAAGTTCGCCTTTGTACTAATGATGTGTGTTCTTTCATGTTTTATGTTTCTTTTTGTACAAGGACTATACCAATTTTAATAACAAAACTTCCGTGAGACACAGACATATTAAATATATTAAAAACGGGTCACTCACGTATTTGACAATAATGCCATAAATGAGGGTAGTTTCTCGCCCCCCTTGCCGCCACCGGCGCCTGCGCCGAGTTATCGGGCGCGGAGAGCTGCGGCCCGCAGTCTGCGCCGGTCCGTCACCGTAAACGCAAGCTCCTGATGACACTCCTCGGTACGGAGTGAAACATGTCGAGCGTTTTTCGACTTAAAATACGTGAGTGACCCGTTTTTAATATATATTTAATAAGGACTATACCAAACAAACTTAAGAATATCCACAAATGGCTCAAAAACAAATGAAGGGACCGGATGTGGTGTCTTCTCGGAGGACCTGAACATATACATCTCAAAACCCCTGGGTTACACTGGGAACACAATACGGTATTCCAAGCTGAATGTGTAGGAATAATAGAAGCTTGCAATGCGATAAAAAGACGAGAAGTAAAACAAGAAAATATAGTTTGACGACCGGTCTGGCCTAGTGGGTAGTGACCCTGCCTATGAAGCCGATGGTCCCGGGTTCGAATCCTGGTAAGGGCATTTATTTGTATGATGATACAGATATTTGTTCCTGAGTCATGGTTGTTTTCTATGTATTTAAGTATTTATATATTATATATATCGTTGTCTGAGTACCCACAACACAAGCCTTCTTGAGCTTACCGTGGGGCTTAGTCAATTTGTGTAAGAATGTCCCTATAATATTTATTTATTTATTTATTTATTTATTTATTTATTTATTTATTTATAGCAATACTGTCAGACAGTAAATCAGTACTGCAAGCACTAGGTAGCTACAAACTTACATCGGAACTCATACTTGAATGTCATCGAGGCCTCACTGAAGTGAGCAAAGAAGGCAACAAAGTAACAGTATAATGGATAAAGGGGCATAGTGGATCAAGAGGAAACGATGCAGCGGATGAACTGGCCAGGAAAGGTTCAGAAACCAGCTAGACCAACATCACAAACAGCTTCACAATAAGTACTGGACTAAAATGAACACCTGTAGGCAGACCAAAGAACAAAACTACAAGCTTACACCAAAATATTACTAAAAACACCCAGACACCAACTACGCAAAATAGTAGGATTAATCACAGGACATAACAGACTAATCCAGCGGTCGGCAACCTTTTAGCAGCCAAGGACCAAATAGTAGTTACCGAAGTTGATGCGGGCCGCACTTTGTTAATATTTATGACTTTATCAGACATTGTCGTTTGTCAATATTACATACAAAATAGCCTAGGAGACTCGCGGGGTGCAAGTGAGAGGTTTGCGGGCCGCTAGTGAAAGGCTCGCGGGCCGCAAGTGAGAGGTTCGCGGGCCGCTTGTTGCCGACCGCTGCACTAATCAAACACCTACATAATATGGGTAAAACAGACAGCCCCACAGGGGCGTATTTACCCTAGGGCCATCCGGGCCATGGCCCGGGGCGCCAACCTCCTGGGGCGGCATATGCCAACCCCCAGGGGCGGCATATGCCGCCCCTGGCGGATTGCATTTTGTTTTTCTTCCTTTACTTCTGGGGCGGCGAAATGTATTGGCCCGGGGCGCCAAATTTCAAAATACGCCCCTGCAGCCCCATGTGCAGAGTGTGCATGGAAGAAGAAGAAACAGTAAAGCATATTCTCCTACACTGTATGTAGAAGTATACAGGAACCAATACCTAGGGACTCCGTGCACATTGAAGGAGGCAGTTAGCAACCTGAAGACACTGCTAGGTGTCATGGAGGAGCTGGGGTGGCTATAGTTCGTTTTTTTTTGCATTAGAAAGAGCTTGGAAGAAGGTAAGCAATCTTGACATGTCTTTTAGTTGAAAAACGCTTTTTAAAAATCAATAACTATTACTTATAAGAATAAGAATAAGAATAATTTATTTCTAAAAACTGTTACAAACATAGTTACCAGGGGCCCCCGCACTAGGTTACACCTGTATCGCGGGGAACCAATTACACTTGTATAACAGAGTTTCGTTATCGTGTGCAGGTCATACTATTAATATAATATCACATAATAACATTAAAACTTACATTTAATACTTAAAACTAAAAATTAACAATTAACATAGTCTAAGGTAAAAATTACAGTGAAGTGACACTTTGCAAAATAGCTTCTGTCTCTGTGTAACTCAGTGATTGAAGTAGCTTATAGGTAGTGTTTTTGGCCTCATCTGCAGTGCTATCTTTTAAATCACAGTGCTTGAGAATGGCGTTGTAAGTTGCTGCCTTTATGTAGTCCCCGAAACGTTTAGCAAATGCAGATGATACTTTAGGTACCGGTAGATTAAATATGCGCTTTTTAAGGAGCGAATTGTAACAAGTCAAGTGTTTAGATGATATATGGGTGATCACAACTATTTTATGCAGAAACAGTTGACGAACGGTAAGAAAGCAGAAGAATATAAATGAACATATTAGATTCATAATTGTTACATATTTGCCGTAACTTATTTTTAGACTGTGTTTTTCAATTAAAAGACACATCAAGATTGTTTACCTTATATTTTCTAATGCTAAATAAAACGAACTATAGAGTAGTGCTACCTCGTTTTCACGCAAAATAGGCCAATGGTTGTCGACTTGTGTAAAATGCCCAGTATAACTAACTAACTAAGGGGATCCACCAACATAGGTATGTATCCTTTTGTAGTTTTGCTGAACCTATAAACACAATTTTTTTGCTCTTAAGTAGTAGTTTTTGATGGTGTTTGATCCATTGATCAGTGACCCAGTCTCAGTTTTTCTGATAAACAGCTGTCTTAATGGACTCACTGATATGTTTTGCAGAAACCTGCACCTTGTAGCATACACCTTGTTTTCTCAGTCAATCTCAATATAAATAAATATATTGGGACATTTTTACACAAATTGACTAAGTCCCACAGTAAGCTCAAGAAGGCTTGTGTTGTGGGCACCCAGACAACAATATAATTATTCAATATACAAATATCTGTCTCATCAAACAAATAAATTCCCTAACCAGGATTTGAACCCAGAACCATCAGCTTCACAGGCAGGGTCACTAGGCTAGGCACCCACTAGGCCAGACCGGTTGTCAAATATAACCAAGATATTCTTTTGAACAAACTGCCATATCACTGCTGGTTTCAATCTGTGCCCTACATAATCTACATACTTACTGCTGTCTGTCTCTCATGCAGTCTAAAAAAATTAAGTGTGGGGTACAAACTTTGTGTCGCTCGAAAGTCGAAACCCTCTTGCCTTATCTCCTGATCCACCTTTCAGTACTGGTCATCACTCAAGTAATTTTCCAAATTTCTGGGAATACTTCTAGCTCGAGACAGAGGTTAAATATGTGCCATAGCGGCTCCGCCAGCACCATGCTGTACAGTCCATACGCACGAGGGAATACCATGCGGACACGAAGATTTTTTTAGCTTAAGTTGTTGAATTGCGGCACTTACCTCCAACTTCGGCTTCTCCATTAATTAATATTTTTTCAGTACCTCGTACCTCTACTGAGTCTACTGTTTCTTTTATTAGAATTCATTTATTGTATTTGTAAACCAACAAGTGTCAATACTGTCAATGTCACTGAAAGATGGCACTAGAAAAAACCGATTATTTTTAAATTGTCAAGAGCTAATGTCAGAACGTCCCTACTAATTTTGACAGCTCCCTTAAAAAAAAGAATGTCTCTGGTTTTTGGCTTCCAATTATTGGGTCGTACATTATTGGGTCGGGCTTTCTCGACCTGTACCAATAATGCGCAGCCCAATAATTGAAAGCCAAGGGACTCAAATTAGTGGACGCGAATTATGGGGTCGTACATTATTGCCCTGTGAAAAGAGTGTCTTCGTATTATCGCCCCGGACCAATCTTGTGCGGACCGAGAATGCTCAACCCAGGAATGTACAGCCCAATAATACGCGTCCACCATGGACGCCAATTATTGGGCTGTACATTCTTGGGTTGAGCATTATTTGGTTGTACATTAGTGGCTCCCCTGCCGATGAGGCTTACTTAACACTCAGATGGCGCTAGTGGCACTGCAATCGTTAAAAAAAATAAGATGAATTCCTTCTTTATGAGTTAAGAACTGCTCAACGGCAATAAAATAAAACTCCCTCAAAATTCATAGTTTGGCCAGGGACCGTTTCATTTCAAACATAGGCAGAGAGAATCATACTGTATTTGTCTTAAGCCTCCTCCACACTCGTGCGCGAATCACGGCGCGAAGCCGCGAACGCGAGTGTGGAGTCGATTTTCGCAGACAGCGAAATCGACTCCACACTCGCATTCGCGGCTTCGCCCGCGATTCACGCGCATAGTCTGGAGGGGGCTTCAGGGTGGTATACCATTTGTCCAATGCCTTTGTCCAATGTCATAGCGTCTCACTCTCTCATTAAGCAAAATGTGAGACAAAATACACATTGGACCAAGAAATTGGACAGATGGAATACCACCCTAAGATAAGCGATGAATGGACGCAATCTTTTATTTCACTCTTCCTACTTCTTTCTCAATTTTTATAACTTCTTTTCACTAACTTTTCTCTGTGATCATTAGATACTCTCTCTCTTCCAAGTTTGTATTTCAATCATAGACAGAGCGAATCATACAATCTTTGTCTTACACCAGTACTAGCACCCAAAAGAAAAGGATGAGTATAGTTTTCCTGTACTTACTGACTGACAGATTGGCTTGACCAACTATATCTCTCCCACATGGTGATGGGATCAGCATTCTGTGGCTTTCGTTTCCACTTCGCCCTTGACGTCGTTTTCGGATTCTTTGCACTCGATCATTTCTTTTAGCACTACGTCCTTCCATCTTGTTTTCGGTCTACCTCTGCCTCTTTTACCGGGGATGGAAAATCGTAGTGCGAAATTTCCAACGTAGTCTGGTGGTCTCCTCCTTACGTGGCCATACTCGATATTCTTTTACCATACCTATGACCAGTTATTCTTTACGTAAAACAAAAATATCAGCAGAAAAGTATATTAATTTCCTGCATACATTTTGTGGAAAAGTCTGAATATCATTTTTTGTTGGCAACATTTTTCAGGTGTCAAATCTGACAGTAGATTTTGTGATCTAACCTTCATAAAGTAATTCATGCGGTAAGGCAAAGGCAAAGTAATACAGCCAGTAAAACGAAGTCAACCTATACCAAACCTATACACTCTTTGAGTCAGCCTCAGAAATATTGTGGCTCTTATAAAGGCTGTTTAATCGAAATCAAAACAGGAGTAGAAACGGAAAATCTAAAACTATAGATGGTCAAGAAAATCTTGTCAGTAGAAAAAGGCGGCAAATTTCAAAAATGTAGGCGCGAAGGGTTATCGTCCCTGATCGTCCCACAGAAAATTTGAATTTCGCACCTTTTTATACTGACAAGATTTGCTTGACCAACTATATAAAAGATGCAAACATTTGTTGTTAGGAGTCACGAAACCGATTTTTAGAAAATAATAACTGTATTCCACGGTTTTTTAATCTCTTGTCATTATCACTTATCAGGGTCTGTAGGCGTAGCCAAGATCGTTCGCCCCGTGAGGAAAGGACGCGGCGCGCTCTATCTTTATTCCGTGGTCACAGACCAAAAAATAGTACTACCGTACAAAAAGGACCCTTCCTAAAAAACCGAATTTTGACAGCGGTTCAGGGTCAAATCGTGCTGTCCCTTTTTAATATATGGCACTAACCCTTTCGGGTATTTAGCGTTTTTAAAATTCAAGCCATTATCTTATCTGTTATCGTGCACGCAAAGGGACGTTAAGTTGTCTCAACCCTAATAATCGCTCGGAGCAATGCTGAGCCGAACGGAGCCGAGCTTGCCCGAAGTGAGGAATTTCGCACCCCTGATGACGCCAAAAATTCCGTTAGAAAAATATCAAGTAACCAACCACCCAATAAGCCTGTAAGGCAAATAAGATTATTACAAATAATACAACATACTTTGCACAGCAACATTATTTATTCACATGAATCATTAATATTACAAGTATTCGAATAGTAAACACTCATGGAATGCTCGTATACCCATTTGCGGAAGGTTTTGTGATCATATGTGGGCTTTATATGTTTACATAGTACAGTAATTGGGGAGAATTTTGATTGAATCTTATATACTTTTTGTTTTTGAGACCTTCAGGCCAACTCACTTAGCTATATACGAGTATGCCCAAATATTTGCCCGAGTCTCTTTCCTACAAAAAAAAAAAGAAAAAGAAAAGAGACGCAGAACTTTATTTGCGCAAATACAACCAAGTAATACTCAAAGCTGCAAAATAGGGCTTGTGCACAAATCACGCGAGGTTAGGTAGGGGGAGGGGGGTCACGAAAAAATCACGATATAGGGGGGGGTATAAGGAAACCTCACGTGTATTCTACAGTGAATGAAACTAAGAAAAAATACCTACCACACGAGTCGATATTTTTTCTCGGTTTCGTTAAACATATATCTTCACTCTGCACTTCAAAATAGCGAGTCTATTTAACGAAAATAGAAAAATAAATAAGATTTTCTATACACAATACTATTTATCGATATTAAACTTTCGTGAGACATGTTTTAAATTATTTATACTATTGCTATTGGCGACATGTTTCGGGCCCGTCGGGGGGTCCTTCCTCAGGCTCGAGTGCTCGCGCATACAACATGTCGCCAATAGCGACTAAAAATTCAAGTGAGTGTAACCGTTGTCGCATAAACAATTTAATACTATTTATCTTAAAATTAGGTCGAATGAAACAATTTCAACAAAATATACGTGAGGTTGTGTGGGGGGAGGGGGGTAGCCAAAAACCTCACCAAATATCACCAAGGGGGGAGGGGGGGTCAAAAAGTAACCGAAAACACCTCGCGTGATTTGTGCAAAACCCCATCTAGTATGTCAACCTAAATTGTAATTATTAGCACTGGTTTCAATTTCACATTAAATAACTAACATTTATATTTTAAACATTTTGCTTAACATCAAGCACAATCAATAATAAATGATTTACATTTTGTTAATTGAAGGCTTATATTATATAGCAACCTTCATTAAAAACCATATACAAAATATGTTTTTTCTGTCACTAGAACATTCCAAACAGTGCTAAAATCTATATATTTCAAGAAATATATTTATATCCATCTTCAATTGCGCATTACAACAGCCATGTAATCACAAACATTTATATTTTTAACATTATAATCACAAATAACAATCACAACTTAAACAAAACTAATAGTCATTCAATTTACATACATCCTTGTTTTTACTTTAAATGACTGATTTATTTAAATTGTTAATACGGCTTTCAAGGAATGGAACATGAAAATAAGATCGCAGATGACGCATTGTTATAAATTGAAAGATAAATCTTCATTCTAGTCATTTATGGTTAATAAAATAGAGTATAATAACTTAATAAGCACTAACAAGGTTGATGAAACGAAATGGCAGTTATTTTTTAATCAATTAGGTATATATTTAATTTATGTATTTGGGTACTAAAAATACATAACAATGATTCAAATGTTATAAAATCTATTGTTTTGATTCACAAATGCCAATTGAGCAACAAGTTTACATTGTTTGTAATAAATACTTAAATCATTTATTTTGTTATTCATTTGTTTCGATTAATCTATCTGTCTGTCAGTTGGATGTCAATATTTTCAATGTTTAGAAAAGTGTTTAATTAAATGTGGATAGACTGGTATATATCAAATCAAGTAGGTATTAGAGTCAGACCAAGAAAAGTCTGTAGCAGATTTGATAGCCCACGCAGTGCAAGTGTTATTTTAAACTTCTATAAAATTATGCGTAAATATAAATAACACTTGCACTGCGTGGACTATCAAATCCGCTGCAGACTTTTCTTGGTCCGACTCTATCATTTCTAAAGCAAAACATTTGAAGGTGCGCCCAGATATTTGTGACGATCCCGCTTCGGGTGGTATTCCACCTGTCCAATTTCTTTGTCCAATGTGTATTTTGTCTCACATTTTGCTTAATGAGAGAGTGAGACGCAATGACATTGGACAAAGATATTGGACGGATGGAATACCACCCTTAGTTCGCTGTTCGCAACGGCTCGACCACGACTTGCGCTGACCATAGGTAAGAGTGAGAAACAGCTATCCGACTTTTCGTTCCCACCAATGGCGGGACCGTAATAGTAAGTGCGTCTTTGGCGACATTTGGATGCACTTTAACTATACTCTGTCAAGCAATTTCCGTCAGTAGAAAAGAGCGGCACATTAAAAAAATTTAGACGCAATGGGTTATCGTCCCATCCCATAGAATATTTGAATGTCGCGCCTTTTCTACTGACAAACTTATTTGACCGGCTATATGCATGCTTTTCTATCAACAAACTTCAGCTCAATTCAGCTAGCGTATTATAAGGATTTAGTCAATATAAAAATTAGTTACTAAAAAAATATCCTTAAGCTTAAATTATGGCTTACGTGCTACACGTATTCATGCATAATAGAAAATAAAGTAATCGAAATATTTCTGTGGCGTCACCAAAATTAAACACTATATGTTATAAATGCTTGATGAACGGAAATCATTATGATATGCATAACATATTAATTCGAAAAGATTATTTATTATTTAATTTTGGCGAATGTCAAATACTATACAACATAATACATAAGTACTAAAAATATTTCGCTTCAGTATAAAACATTAGTAATAAGATACATTTTAAGTGCCTGCTTTTAGCTTAAGTAGTGTTACAAACTAAAAATCCATATTATGCTGTATAATATCGACTAGAAAACTTGAACATAAATGTAACTTCTCAAAAGTTAAGCTTATACTAAGTTTATGAGTCGTGAACGGTTAAAAAAGTGATTGATTATTTGTGAAACAAAAATAACTACTTAAACATAAGTAACTTAACTTATTTAGCTACTCCATTAACCTGCTTCGGTTTTCCATTTTCAATAGTTGTTTTTTCTTCTGTTAGGCTAAGAGATGAGAGGGATATGTCGTCTTCTTCATCTGTAAACATAGAGAAACAACTTTATAAGAAAACAAATATAAAATATTTCACCACATACTTGTGTTATAATAGTTACTGTCTGTGCTGTAGGGTACAACAGTACCTAATAGTAATATTATCAAAACTAATATATCTAAAGTCTATTTCAATAGAACTTGCTAACTATGTAAACAAACAAGGTAACTTTGTTTTATCACTGTTTCTCTTTGAATTTTCGCACCACCTCATGAAACAAAATTAGGGCTTGCAATCCGGATATCCGGATAACCGTTTTATCCGGATATCCGTCCGATTTACTATCCGGATTTAGATGAGGTTGATATCCGGATAAAACGAATAATTCGAATAGCATTTATGACAAAAATATCAGTCATTTTTTTTTTCAATATTTCAAAAACGTTGAAAGTCATAACGTAAAC